>NW_016157095.1:805263-883776 GCF_001687245.7 Rhagoletis zephyria
TTATTAAAGCATTAACATATGAAAACAAACAAAAAAAGGTAAGTCAACGCCGCCTATTTGAGAACTCTATTTTAAAAGCTGAAATTTAACTTAAAAGATTGCTAATTGAACTCACAAATATTTGCATAATTGCAAATTGACTATAAACAAAAAATTACACTTATTCCGCTATAGATTCAGGGGTCATAACGCAATTTATGTCCACATTGGTATAAGTAAATTTATTCTGAAAAATCGTCGTTTTGATTAATTAAAAAAATTAATTAAAGAGTAGGAAAAGTAAAGGCCGCCGAAGGCCGTTACAAAACCACTTGCATATTATTTTCTACACCTTCGCAAATGCAGAGGGTAAGTTCGATAACCAAGTCTAACCAATTGGCTTAGATATTTACATTTTAGTGACGGTATGTCAAATCTCAATATTCAAAAGTAATTATTAACAGGAATGTATCTGAATATAAATATAACATCAGTGGCGGATCCACGGGGGAGAGGGGGGGAGGGGTTGTGTGTTTAAACAGAAAAATACTTGGAGTTATAAAACCTTTGGTTATGTAAGAGTTAAAAAAAATATTACCTCGCGAATTTTCTGCTTTCTGAAATTATAAAATTATACAACAGGCATGCAAATCTTTAAGCGCTGTTATACAATTTTTTCTGAAATTTATTTGTGTTTCTTGCTGTGATCTTAAATTTTAGTCATGGTAAATAAAATCTTAAGAAGTGAGTTGTTTGACATTTGGAGAAGTGTTGCTGAAACTTCTAAAAGACAACAAGGTGTCCGTGATTATGTGATTAGTAAATTGAAAGAAATATCTGATGAAAATGCTCGTTCCGAAGTAAATAAAGTTAATTAAGTAAATGACTTTCGATTCGTAATCAGCAACCCAGAAAATCCCCAGATACCCAGTTACATAGAAACCTACCGATTTTTTTAAATTTTCGTCCGCCATATTTGATCTGCCATTTTGAATTTTTGGTAAATGACTTTAGATATGTAATAAGCGACCCAGAAAACCCCCAGATACCCAGTTACATAGAAACCTACCGATTTTTTTAAATTTTCGTCCGCCATATTTGATCTGCCATTTTGAATTTTTGGTAAATGACTTTAGATTCGTAATCAGCGACTCAAAAATCCCCTAGGTAAGAAGTGGTGTAAAGATCCATCAACGAGTATTTGTTTAAATAGTTTCGTCCAGCTAGATTTGCGATCCGAACCACTGTGCAGTGTCGTCTCATTATAAAAGATAACTGCCGCTGCAACATCGCCTGGTGTTGTTGCTTGGTGCTAATAACCCGACTGTTGTCATTGCTATTCTGCTGCTCTGCTGGCTGTCACCACCGGTTATTCTTGATGAAGCCAATTTATCCCATTTTCCACGCCAAGCTGCATGAAAAAAAATTGTAACAGCTGCAATTGTTTTTTGATATTTTTTTGTTTTTGTTTTTATTTTTACGCTTAATGAATGCGACACAGTCCCGCTAACGAAAAAGAAAACATGAAAGGATGCGAAGGGCGTTTCGAACGCATTAAATAAAGCAACGGCCGACAACCTACGCGATTGAGAAGATACACAGGACACTGTCATTGTGGGTTATACCGACCGATGAGAACAGTTGGTTGTAAGTAAACTGAGAAGTTGAAGTAAGAAAGCAAAAAACAAATATAATAATAATATGCTGGGGCACATAACCAAAGTAGAAAAATATTGAATTTATTCTATTGCAAACACATGCTGTAATGCCAAATTAACTGCAGCAAGCAAAGCGGGTGGTTTTATAAAGCAAGAAAAAATGCGAAAATAATATGAAGGATATTTACTTGCGCGTTATATTTTAAGCCCTTGTAGCGCCTGTTATTGATTTTCATTTAGAGTAATTTTGGTAATGCGGCCGCGTTTGCGTGCGTTATTAATTCAGTCATTTGGCATGTGATTCCGTTGATCCCACAGGTATTGGTGAAATTAGCTAATGAACTGCTTACAGCATGCAGAGATCAGCGATTAATACAGCGACTGGTCGGGTGTTGTTTTTTAATTTTGGGGGTTGAAAGTGAAAGCTGCTGTTGCAGATATGTACTTGCATATGCTGAGGGGTTCTAAGGGAAGGTTGATGGTTTTAAGTTCAATGTTTCCGCAATGAATTATTTCAGGGTCAAATCTGACCAATCTCGTCAATGATTTTAGATTTGTATCTATAACTCCCCATAGATCGTCAAAGAACGGCAAAACCTGTCCCTCGACGCTCGAACTAATCTTTTTCCAGCTTGTGGAGAATGTATCAATTGATGAGGCGGGCCGTTTCTCGTTTTTTAAGGTTCAGTTAGTCTAGACTTAATTTACGTTACGTAACCTAATTATTGGCCAAAGCAATACATTTTTATTCAGGAATTCTTTGATGTGACTTATAGGCGGCCAAGTGACCATCCGCTGAAAGGGAAAATACAAAAATAAAATATTCTCGCTTCTGGCTAAGTTGATGTGTTAAGTAATCACTGACGATTTCTTACGTAAATTAAGTGTAGATCACTAACTATGCTATTAGCCTTTAAGAAAATAGCCTCTAAAGCTAACCTCTTTCTCTCTTCAGAAATAATATATATTTTGCGGTATTTTTCGATCCTAGCCGTGTTGCCTTTTCCTTATGATTATATACATTAACTAAAAAAACTGAAGTCTTAAATCACATAAACTTTTTTGATCATATGTTAGTGTAATTTAGAAATGCACAAGAGCAACATGAAATCTTCTAAAATCCACTGTCGAATTCCAAAAATTAAAGGAAAATAATTCAAATAGCATTTATTTTTAATTTCAAGAAGCAAGCACACATTTTCGACGTACAAGAATATACTGTAAAGAACACAATTCAATGTCGCAAGCAAAGCAAGGGAGTTGATCTTTTCTACAACTTGTACAATGCAAGCATTTGTATTTACATACAAACATACTTGTAAATGCATTTAACTGTTTGGAAGGCGATACATACATATGTATATGTACATATATGTGCATGTGCATTCATATGTATGTATGTGCATATGTTTATTCGAATAAAAACTGCTCTTCTACGAGTTTCCGTCGCCTTTATAGACGGAACCAAAGACAAATGGATGATATTGAAAATGGAAAAGCTAGACGAAGCAGCTGCCAGCAAAGAGATGTAGTAGTAGAGCAATTGAAAGGCACTAGACGAACATAAAAAAAACACAAGATGTAAATACTTGTGCATATGTATGTATATAGTACATATATACATACATGTCTTATACATTTATGACCTACGTAAATACATATATGTATGTGTATACATAAATGTATGTGTACCGATATGTTAGACAACCAATTATGAGAAATTTCCACTGCATCCAGGCAATCAGAGTCTGGCTGTTGGGACAGGCAAAAAGCCATCAAACGAAAATTTACTTCGTTGCTTCACTCTTTTTTTTGTACACAGATGGCACACGATCTTCAAAAGCGACACAACTCACATTTGGCGAAATTATGAACTAAAAATGTACAAAGAGCTTTTATTTACCTTTCAGCAAACTCTGGAGCAAATTTTTGTTATAATTTGTTGAAAAAAAAACCTAAGGTAAAGTCATGCTGGCCCATATGACTAGCGTGTGCTAAGAGTTTTCCGCATTTTCTGACGCACGTGTAATTGTGAGTTGTGTTACCTTTGAAGATCGTGCGCGATACTATGTATGATTGTTTGTGTGACTGCAAGTATTTGTTTCTTATGCCTTTGTAGGTATCAAATATATTTAGCATCAAATGAATTGTTGAGATTCCTAGCGCACCAAGTGACGCTGTCTAAAATTTCAAAGTATGGAATGGAAGGCAAAACCAATGTGAATAATGTGTGTGCTCTATGAATTTGTATTTGCTCTGGACTTTTATTTCTTAAGATTTACGTAGCAGTTATTGGTAGAAGTGGTTTTTGTCTGTCTTTTATAGGGAACTTGAAAGTTAGCTGGGGAAAGAAATTGATTTTAGAGTACACTGATTTTAGAAATATTTTCCAGTAATTAATATTTAGTAAATGAAATGTTTAATGATGATGGCAAATGAAAATAAGTAAGGATAAAGTTGTTTTCGGCTATGCCGAAGGCTTCATACCTTTCATGAACATCAGAAATTTTACTTCTATTACTTACTATTTTACAGTGGTATAGGAAATATAGTTTCTACTAAATACACCTATCTCGACGATTTTTCTGTAGACTTTGATTATTGAAAAAATAGCTCGCGAAATTGCTTTTACAGTAAAACCCCATATCTAAACAATCAGCTGTATAGTGGCTATTGGTTATAGTGACCCGATCTCTGTCATTTTCACTGTAAGCTTTCTGTTGACATTGGGTGAAAATATCGCGAAATTTCGTTTTTCTAGCTACATAACAATCAGTTTGTATGGCGGTTATAAGTTATAGTGGTCCAATAGAGCCACGAATACTAAACCAAAAGACTTAAGCCAAAACAGCCTTTCATATTCTATTAAAAACACTGAACAGAATTTGGGTAAGCGAACTCGGGACTCTTTAGCAACCCAGTCATCATACAAAAAGATCATCACGCTTTTGAAAAGGTTCCTACATAGATTCACGAAGACTGCGATTTGTTCTTCTCTGTACTTGAAATAAGAGAGTACACTCTGATGACATTCCCTGACAAAGCAAGTGTTTTAACAACCCAAAGCAGTATCCTCAGCTAAAAAAAACTCTCCAGATAGATACATCGCTGGTACGGCTCGTTCAGCAACTGCTCACTAACAGGGTGGTAAGTTCGGTACTAGGGGATGCTGTGAATCAGAGGACAGTCAACAGCGGCATTGAATAGGATGGATACCTCCCTATGCTATTATGGGTTATCACACTGAATCAACTGTTTCAGCTTATGGATGCGGATGGAAACAAAGTAAGTCCGTATGCGAAAGATGTTACAGTAGTGTTTCTAGGTAAGTTCTCTACCGACCTTCGCCGATCTAATTGAGACGTCACTCGATTCATTAACTACAGGTGAAAATATTGCGGTGTGGAGAAAAAATGAGCAAAGTTTTATTTGGTGATTTTATTAACAGTACTCAAAAGTTTGCAAATAATACAAATAAACGTCCACTGATGTTCTAAATCTGATGTGGTATCTTCTTCCACTTTATCCAATTGCTCGATAGATTGCCATTAGTGCTACAGTAAGGATTGCAGAATCAAGGCACCTTATGACATTCAGCTATCCTCGGATACCTGGATACACATATGGACCAACTTCTAATGAGAAATACAAAAATTGATATTAATATCACAGGATTGGTATAGCAGACCTCTTCATAAAGATGGCTGTATAATTACCTTAACTGAGGCAAGATACATATCTTCGACTCTTCGAACACTGCAGTGTAACTATATCAAACGGAAGTGTTGGCCATTCAGAATGAAGCACGAATCCTTGTTCAAAAACATACATACGTACAGAGGGGAAGCATGTATTTTTCTTCTCCGACAATCCGACAGCGCTGAAATCTTTGGTCTCCCACATAGTCAATGCAAAGTCCCTTGTTGAATGCTGAAGATCTCTGAACACATTGGCCCAGTATTATAGGCCTCAACTCAGTAGGTGCTTAGACACCGGATAATAAGGGTAATTTTAAGGCAGAGGAAGAAGAAAATTTACAAATGTGCCTTTTCATGTCATTGCCCCAGCTTTAAGTACGAGTAGAAGAAGATTTCACACAGACAAAATCCGTAGAATAGAAATTTCCCAAAAAGCTAAGCAAAAACTGCTTCTTATTTCATCGGATACCACTTTCGATTCCTTAATTTAAATGAAATCAACACCCGACCTCTTTTTTCAAATCACCATTTCATACGCAATTTTTGTAGTTTTTGTTGTTTTCACTGCCAACCATACATATGTACGCCTTGCCTAAATAAGCGGCTCCGCAGTACAACTTGGATATTATTACCTTTTCAAACTTCTTCTTTTCACTGCTGCAACACATGCTGCCACAACAAAATACGAGTAGCATGAAAAATTTTAATGATGTCTGTCTGTGTTGCCAGATTGGATGAGGAAGGCATGTGGCAAAAACGTACATATGTACATATATAATGTAAATGAGTACATGCTTGCAACATGCCGCAACATTTTTCAAGTGTGTTGCGTTCCCGATTTCAATTTGGTTGAAAGTTCATTTTCATTTCTATTCAAAAATTGTGTAACAGCAAATGGAAATACTGTGTTTTATTGAGAAATTAATGAGCTAATTAAAAGTTGATGGGGGGAGAAATGAACGAATTGCATATTGGGGAGACAGACCACTACATAAAGTTACTATGTATGCGCGTACATATATGTAGATAAAGATACTTATATGCAACCATACGTACAAGCATATATGAATTTGAAAGTTGGTGAATATACATTACACATACCTGAAAAGAGGCCGAAAAATAAAAGTTAGTGAATACAGTCAGTAACTAGTATAGTAAAGATACTAAAATACAACTCTACTTAATTTCATGCATTTTTAATTATGTCTTGTTTTCCCTCACTTTTTTTGCTAGTGTTGCAAATGCATTAAAACGCCACAATGTGTGTATATACAGCGGCGGTCACTTGAATAGCGCCCCCTTTGGGTGGCGGTGTTGACAGTTTTGCTTTCGTTCATTTAATATTCATAATTTTTGTTTTTATATAGAGTATTGCACACAAAACCCATGTAAATCCAATTTTTAAAGTTTATTTATACAAAATGTTTTTTTCAAACTTTTGAAAAAAAAAATTTTTTTTTTGGGTATGCATTTTTTTACCCCATGCGTATTTTCTTCAATATAGCAGATAAGCAAAATCTATTTTAAAATACCCTTGTGGTCAGCTGATTAGGTAAAGTAAAATTTTGACCAGTTTTGAATTTTTCTATTGTTTATTTAGTGTTTATTATAACATACAGTATAGCAAATTACATAACCAGCACCACATAAATAAACATTCCAAACTTCGTAAAAAAAATATTAATATTCAAAAAACTTTAATTATTACACCCAAAAAATTTAAAGTTTTTATTAAACATTTTAAGAAAAATTTTAGGTACGTAGTCTTAGTAGGTTTAAGTGCAAATTGATTTTTAATAATTTTTTTGGAACATTCATAGAATAAATATTGAAAATAATTAAACATTAAACAAGTATTCCCCGTTTAAATGACCCCCGATTAATTGGTTAGCGTGTTTAATTGAACCAAAAATTGAGGGGCTAATATTTAAGCTGATCAACCGTCCTCCTTTGAGGAGGATTGCCCTCGGTAAAGGACATAACTCCGTGCATACTTACGTAATATATACATATTTAATTTGAATTTTATATATTAATATGCCATATTTTTATAAAAAAAAACTATAAATTTTAAATAAACAAAAGGAAAACTGTACATGCTGAGGCTGAAAAGTGGCCAACACTGTATGTAGGCCTCAAAATTTCGCGCAAGCAGGCAAGAGCAAGTCGTCATTACTTTTATTGGGAAGTACTCGTACAAGTATGCAATGTTGGAACCTTACTCTGTGGAACATTTTTGCTTTGCTGCCGCAAATTCGATTGTGGCTGCGGCAACGTAAAAGGAATTGAAAGCAAATATGCGAGTAAAAGCAAAATCCAAATGCATTAACTTTCATGAAGCTTAACTACATACATACATGTATCTAGTATGTGTGTACTCGATTTTTTTAGGTATGTATACATACATATGTATGTATATACCTATAACAGTAAAACTATAGCATCAGCCTTGTCAATGTAATTTTGCAAATGCTTGCGTATCTACACATCCCCTTTACCCACCCACCCACACAGGCAGGCAGTTTCTTCGCCTACTGCTTTGTAATTTTTGCCTTCCAGCTGGCTACGATTTTATTACCCACGGTGCAGCGAGTGGTCACTTTGCTTGTAATTTCAAAGGATGTAGCACTTTAGGGTGCACTGCGGCAGGGTGGCTTAGTTGAGGGTGTTCTAGTTAGGCTTTTATGAGTTTGACACGCCTATGCACAAGCTGCACATATGTTTGTATGTACAACTGTAGTTAAAGAACTCCAAATAGCAAAGGTTTCACCCAAAATCCAATAAAATGCAGCCAATATTTCGAGTAAGACGAGGAGTTTCGACGTTGGAGTAAGTACTTACCGAAATGAGTAAATGGATGAGCCGAAAATTATAAAGTGCATAACGAATGCGGACAGATTTGATAATCAAGAAAACTGACAATAACAGCCTGATTCTCTATCTCGAACGAACAGCCAGACGAACGATTCGTGTCCAAACGAAATCGTCTGAATTCGGAAGTCTCTATCTCGAATGATAATTTTCGTCCATCCTTACGTTGTTACGTTATTCGCCCGAAAAGATCTGTCAAAATTGCTTTGTTTACTTTGTGTGTATAAAAGTTCAAAAATACAATATTTTAATACAATTATTTAATAATGTATCAAGCAATAGCACTTTTGAAGTGAACGTTCGGACGAAGGCGAATTGCGGATTCAGAGGCGGAGGCTTCGAGACAGTACAAATGTATTAGAATTGCCAGACGCCGAGTAAGTAGACGTGCATTTCTAGCATTCCGGACAGGCATGTTGGACGCATTTTCCGCAATTTTCTTCTTTGTGCGGCTTTTAAGAGCAGCCCAAATCTGGAAAAACATTACAAGCTCAATTGTTCATACAATTTACTATTTATAAAAAGGAGTTACCTTTTTCCATTCGGTAGCTGTGCGGAGGTCCATGTGCATTTAATTTATTGGTTAATTCATTCCACTGCAGTTCTACCAGGCTCTTACTCGCACCAAACATTGGAGCGCCTCTTGCCAAGTCTGGATTTTTCTCCAGCTCTTTTACCAGCACATCGAACTGAGCACTGGAAGTTGTTTAAACACTGTAAAATATACTAAACAATTAATTATAATAATACGAATGTTTTTTCGATTATTTCTTGCCTTTTTTGCTTGAATTATCCATTTTAGCGGCTCGCACGATAGCAAAAATCTTTCGTTTGAATTTGACACTTTTTTTCTTTATTTGAAGTCGTATTCGTGTTAGAGAATTCACATTTGTTACGTTTTCGTCACATAACAATCAGCTGTTATCGACTAGTTATCGCCAGGGTAGTGAATTCGTGTTAGGTAGTACAAATACACGAACAAACGGCTGTTTGGACGAGACGAACGCTCGTTTCGAGATAGAGAATCAGGCTGTAAATGTCAAGTTCAATGCGCTTTCTGAGCACAAAATACATACTATATATGTATGTGGTAGGTAGTGGAATTAAAGAAAAGGAAGCTGTAATTTCCGAATATGCATGGAGGAGAATGAAGGTAAAAACGAAAATAACGAAATAGTAAAATGGCACTAGAAGGCAATACTTTAACGCGGACTAAAATACCGATTTGTGAATGAAATATACATATACTTACATATGTATGAACACAAAAATCTCAAATATAATACTTTGTAAATATTTTTGTTAATTTATAAAAACATTTAAATGTATTTAGGGTATTTTAATGTATTATATGAATTACTTCTAGAAGCCATTCTGTACATACATTTCTGTCGGACGCTTTAGTGGAAAAACGGATCGCCAAAGTATCCAAAAATTAAATCGTTAAAAGGACACAAGACCGCATTTCATCAACTTTTTCCTTTTTCGAATTCATTTTGAGTTTTCTTGTGGGCTAAGTTAATATCTCTCATTATATTTAAAAGAAAAAATACATGCTCTGTATCAAAAAAAAAATTTAAACAAAATTTTACCAAATTTTTTGTCGATTAGGGCTCTATATGCACTAAGTAGTTAAATGAATAAAACCAGTTTTTTATTATGAGCGGGAGCGGAGCTCAGAGCGATATAAAATACCGGATCGGAGCTAGACCAGAGCGATGAAAAAAAAAAACCTTTGCTCCAAAGCCCTACTTAATAACCAAACTTGAGGAATTTTTGAAGATTAATATTGGCCGTCTTTGTGACTTCGTTATCGGAGTATATGTGCGGAGAGTCAAATTTAATTATACATTAAAGCCATTTGTCTATACTTTCAAAATGTTTGCTCAACAAGACAAGGAAAATTTATCCCGCATTCCTCTAATCCTGCATTTAATATCAAATATATTAAATTCACACTAACTTTATCGTTTGTATGTATATGAGTGGAGGTATATCACTTGCTTATTTATTGGATAAATACATTCAATATCCACGGAAATTCCCTACTCACTTCCTTGCATTAGAGACTGTAATGACTTCCTTCCGTTGCTGGAAATTGAGCAGCGTCATTGTGATAGTCAAAATGTATACAGAGTTATGTACGCATACAAAGCTTTTGCGCAAGTATGTACATATTTTGTTACATAAAATAAGTAGTAACGATGTACATATATAAGTAGCTATATATTCATATATATTTACTTTACCTAATAAATAATTTTTGTTTCTGTATGATCATACATAAATATTTAGAGTTAAGTCATTGAATTAACATTTTTATTTTATTTTTCATTACATTATTCGGTACATGTATGGCCAATTTACATAAATATTTATATACCTCAGTGCTGCTAAATATTTTTGTGGCATTCCAAACTGCGCTATAAATACAGATAGTTCAGCTGCAGTCCAAGCTAACGTTAAAGAAGTGTTCTGATACTAAATTTCATTGACTAGCAAAAGTTGAACTCGGCCAAAATCGCTTAGGTGGTTACAGCGCCAAATAAGAAGAAGAAGAAGCCAAAGTTCATGCCTTCATACATTTATTCATGCGCTCTTTTATTCATTTATTCACCAAAGTAGGCTTCATTGCTATCTTAACCACCCACCCTTCATGTCAGTGCCACTTTATTGTAGCGGGTATCCACATTTTCTTTGGCACTTCCAATAATGACTACTAACCAACTCGTATGATGGCGGCTTTAAGCAGTCAAACAGAAATATGTACATCCTGCCAGGTGTTCATACATACATATACATACAAATAGATGTAGCTATGTGTAAGTATAACGACATCGGTTAAAGCTATCTTTCCCCCCAACCCAAAAGAAAAAGTCTAACAAAAATAAAATCTACAAATAATAGCAAAATGCGAATAAAATTCGTATATTGCAATAAAGGTTGGCATACATTTAGGCGCTGCAGCACGGCCACCCTTCAACAATGAAAATGTATGTGTATGTAATTTTATTTCTAAGCCAATGCCTCTGTAAGTACCATAAACATTTTTTGATGAAGGTGTGACTACGGAGGGAGCGGATGAGAGAGAGAGAGAGAGTGGAAGGTGAATGGCGAAAGGGCGGAATGTGAAAGTACAAATATTCAGTGGACAGATGGAGTACAAAATACTGGCACTGGCGTGTGCTTCACGGCAAACTCGAGCTGGCAATGGCCAATTTTGTTGCTTGTTTTTCATTTTGCTGATTTTGCCCAAATCCCTTTTCACTCTTTATGAGCGTCAGCTTGGCTTCTCCCCCTCCAGCTCTTTCGCTTACGCTATTTTAGGCCATAAATTAATGCACCCCAATTTCCGTTGCGATTTTGGCAACATCATTCAGTTTGCCGGCACGGCTATAGCTACTTTGCCACATAATGTGGCCTGGGCCGAGAAAAGCGAAACAATGCGCATAAAAAGTAAGCCTAGTAAAGGCCAATACGAGTGGTGGCCAAACCAAACAAAATATCTGCTTTATGGCAGTGAAAGCGGAAATTTACGTAATACTGGGCAAGTGAGTGAGAGCAGCGCCGTGTTTTTTTGGTATGCTTCTGTGCGCTGTTTTTGTGCTTTGTGTAAGCTAAAGTTTTGCTGATTCACTCACCTATTTGGCAAAGAGCTAAAAGGCAGACAATTCGTTACGTATCTTACTTTTTGTACATTTGTATGTGGAGCTAGGAATGTTGTGGCTGAAATAGTCGCAGCCCGAAATGAGCCAGGCGCATTTACTGTCTATTTTTAAGGCTATGTATGCACACCATAGTTACAGTATTTGAACAAGTATCTCAGTGTATGCCAAAGAAGCCAACAAATGGTGTGAAAGGACATAATTTTAGCCATGGTCCTTGGATTGAATACTTTTCCTGATTTGGTTAAAAAGAAAATGTTCAAAGAAAAAACTAACACAAGAGTAGATTACATCGTAGGAATCCCGCAAACCATGTTTTCAGAGTATTTCGAATAGTAGAAAAATCTTAAAAAAATGCGTAAAGATCTCAACAGGTTTGTTGCTGAATTTTCTAAATTAAAAAAGACTATTACGAAATTTCCAAGGAAAATCGGTAAAATAATGAAAATCATGCTGCGATGTGAAATTTTGTTTTCAGAATTTTCTTTGAGAAATTGTACAGTAATTTCTTATGAGTTCGTGTCAACCACTTCATATGATTTTCTTTGAAGACTGGAAAATTTTTTTTTAAAGAATTAGGTTACAGGTTAAGCTTTTGGTGGAAATAGGCTATTAGATCACGCAGCAGAAAATGTTCACCTATATTATAAAGAACCAGTACACGAAAGGGGGAGAGGGGCGCGATCAAAGCAACTTAAGCTTAAGTACCCTCTAAGCAGCTCAGGTTATCCAGCAGAGGTTTGGAATCTTAAATCTATAACAAACGAAAAAGATTTCAGTATGAGAAAAAGGCAGCTAATTAAACCAAAAACTGCGCAGCAAAAAATAGGCTGATAAAAATGTATAATAGCACAAGAACTCCAAAAAGCAATTCCAAAAATTTAAATTCGTTTCACTTTCACATACACTTTGTAGCTCTTTCGATACGCATTCCGTATTGGCGCCTAAAAGTATGTTAAAAAATTTCACAAACACTTTACTAACTAGTACACGAGAATTCAAGGAAATATCTAAGTTTATTAGCATTTCGAAACATTGTTGGTCATATATCCACAAGCCCTTATATTGCTTATATTCCCATGCAAGCATTTCACAACCTTAACCTCACAACCCTACTCACACTCGCCTCACATTAAATGTCGCACTCGCTTTCTAAATAAATTTACATATAAATTATTTCATTTAATTTGCATACAAATTGGCCAAGTTAAATCTAATTAAGCACAATTTAACCAAAAGGAAAAGAGGACTCATAAAAAGCAAAGAAAAAATTACAAAATCAGGCGACAAAACCAACGAAAATGCGTGTAACATTTAACACACAAAAAATGGCAATAAAATATGTAGTAACGTTGGCGGAAGTGTGGGTGGGAAATGACCAAACTCCTTGCGTTGGAAAAACAAAACGTTCCTGATATCAGCTTATGTAAACGAAATTACGCCTTATTTCCGCGCAAATAAACAGAACCTTGTGATATAAATATAGAGAGGGAAGTAGTGAAAGTTGCTGGCCAAAGCCTATACGGTTTCGAAAGTTTGGTTTCTCAATGTCGCTTGGATTAAATTAAACTCATTTGAATATTTTATTAGTCAGCGGAGTTGGTTAGAGTTGGTTGAGGAAAATGCAGGGAGTAGAATGTAATAAATTCAAACACTTGGGTAAACCGAATTGGGTTGTCATTGTGAATCGACCTACATACATACTTAGATGAAGAAGAGCTGGTTAAATTTTGAGATTTTTGAAAGGCAAGTGTGTACGTTTATAGAATTTAACTAATTATGCAATGCGGACAAGTAACTCAGTAAGTGCGGCTGCCGAAGAAATAGTCGGATTTCAGCGAGCCCCAAAAAACAACTGGTCCGATGAGGAGTGTCAAGAAGCTGCAGAGCAAAAAGATGACGCTTACAGGGCTGCGCCATGTGGCATGGTTATAGGGAACCGAAGAGGGAAGCGAGACGTATTTGCCGCATTAAGAAGAGACAGGCCGAAATACGTGAGTGCGAGGAGAGTTAGGCGACTTACTGAAGGTTTCCAGATCACGGCGAACTCCTGTAAGATCAACAATTTCGACCTAGTCACCGATATTCTGAAAGTAATTAAATTGTGGAGGGAATGGAATTTAATTGTGCTCTTCCCAATCCACAAGAAAGGTGAAAGCCTTCTAAGCATGGGTTAGAAGGTCTTATCGAGTGTATTGTGGGAAAGACTGAAGCCCACCGTCAGTGAACTGATTGGACCTTATCAGCGTCGCTTTAGACCTGGCAAATCCACCATAGATCAGACATTCACCATACGCCAAATCTTGGAGATGACCCGCGAGAATAAGATCCACACTCACCACCTATTTGTAGATTTCAAAGCCGCTTTTGACAGCACGGAAAGAAGTTGTCTTTATGCCGCGATGTCTGAATTGATTCGATGATTTGAAGGAATATTCGGATTTGAGAGCCATTTGATGTAAAAAACACATATTTTTTAACTCATTGGAAAAAGTCATAAAAGTAGGGACCGAACATAACAGTTATTGATGAAAATTGTCATTGAAAAATTCACTATGAAGGAAGTGTTCTACAACTAAGTGATACATACAAATCGATTTCTTTTTTCACCGAGAAATTTGAAAATAAATGTTTATTTGTAATTTTTATCCAAAATTTAAAAAAGCAATTATTTTTGATTTTTATTTTATTAATCCAAAATAACAAATATTTTGGATTTTTATATAACAAATGTGCACATAACAGTTATTTTTGATTATTATATTATATGTCTTAGATAACGGTCATTTCGGGCTTTTATTTATAAAAGTCATCCATAAAAATAAATCACCGACTTTTATTTTTTAAATCATACGTATAAAAGTCATTATGATTTTTCGCATTTAAGAAGGCGTTGGAGCATCCAAATTTACTACGTCTTATACAAATGGCCTTTATAAGTATGAGTTTGAAAATAAAATTATAGTCAGTCACTGATTTATATTGATAAATTTTATAAATAAAAGTCTTCAGCAACTGTTACTTAAGATATATAATTAAAAAATCAAAAATAACTGTTATTTTCAGATTTTTAAATAAAAATCAAAAACAATTGTTATTTTGGATTTATAAAATAAAATCAGAAAAAACTGTTATTTAAGGAGTAATTAAATAAGAGTCAAAAAATAATTGTTAAAGGGTAATGTTTTTAATAAAAGTTGTAACTGTTCTGGTCCCTGCATAAAAAAGTTAAATTGCACTATTTTTTTTGGCAGTTTAACGAAAGAGTCAGCAGAAATTTCACCATGACAATTTATCCAAATATTTAGATTGTGAGCAATATTTCAAAAAAATCTGCGACTATACAATTTTCATAGTAAACACCAACTATTTCTGGCTAGGCTAAAGTTCACATATTAATATTAAATATTTGGCAACGCGCAGCAATGGTCAATATACATATACATATGTGTGTGACCAAAACGTAATTGCTCCCTTTATATCACAAATAATAAACAATGTGATTTTAATTTAAAAAGTCAATTTCTGTGCGTGCGCGCTGCGGCGTAACATAAATTAAGGCGCTTACACTGGTCAAATAGTCCAAATGGTCAACGCGTGCAGACACATTGGCGCCACATACCCATAGATACGTGGTTCATATTCTGCATTAAAAAAACTAAACTCTCACCATATTTATGTATGTTATTATTTTGTAGCGGTGGTCACACATTGTTAACAACTTGTCGGCATCAAAAGCTAATCAAACGAGTAAAGGCGAAAAAATTGCAAAAAAAAATTTAATAACTTCCCATGTAATTTGCTTCGTTGGCAATCTTGAGGCGCAAATTTAATTCGAATCCCTCTTGTTTAGATTTTTCCCTCTTGCAGACTTTTCTTTAGCCCTCTTTCAGCGATTGGAAGTTGGCTGTGAAAAGCAGCTGCGAGCAAATCAACACTCAAATTGCCGTCGTGGGCCACTTTTTATGTTTATTGGATATGCAAATTTTTTTTTGGCTGTCATTTTTTGTGCCTCATTGGCTTTTGTCTGCTAGCTTCATATTTTTGTTTTACAAAATTTTTCATGATGGCGTTTTCTCACTTTTACTTCACTCGAACCTAAGATCAGCTGGAAGCTTTTAACTTTTCTTTGCCTTTTCACACAGGAGCGTAAAAGTTATTATTTTGAAGGCTATATATGCAAGTATATACATATATTTGTATCTATGTAGGTATGCACGCCCGTTCGTATATTTGTATATACATTTTAATATTTTAAAAATTAAATTGGAGCAGAAAACCAGATTAATATTTTGCCATTTCGGGTTTGAAGTCTGCTGCTCTTTCGTTTCATGTTGCTGCCAATTTCTTGTCGAAAATAAAATGCCAAATCCCCAGTTCCCTATTTCTAATTTGCATTATTTCACTTAATTTTACATTTCTTTTCTCACTTTTAAGTTAGCTGTTTCCCCTTAGGATTTTTCACTTCGTGGAATTGGTGTCAAAAATGTCATAGCTATTTTGAACCTTCGCCTTTAAGCGATAGCACATTGTTGTGCAAATGTTGGCTGTTGCAGTTAGAAAAAAGTTGTACGAGTTGCGACGGGCGAACGATAAGGTTTTACTTATTTTGTGGTTTTCCTTTTTTTTGCAAAACTGCCTTGAATCACAATTTTAGCTCCGAAAATTACAAAATTGGAAAATTACTTGGCACTCTTGTCCAAAAATATGTAAGTGTAAGTGTATGAAAATCGAATACCTGAAGCTCTGAGATACGCAAGAAGTCAAGAAAAAAACCATAAGCTGCTGTGACGCATCAGCGTCGAACTCCTGATGAGATGATGTTGAACCAACTCCTTTCACCGTGTCGGCGACAAACCTTTCTGGAAAGGTAAATTAAAAATTGGCCAGAAAAACCACTTGCAGGATGACCCGAAGAATCTGGCACAGCTTCATCAAGCAGCCTTACTTTCTCATTCGTTTAGAATGTCCTCTACTTTGGCCGGTAACCGGAATTACAGCCGGCCACTGCTTAGTGGGAAATCATCGCAGTAGAATAAGCTTGCTGATCAAGGTTTTCTGCTGCAGCTGCCATAATGAAGATTAAATTGAAAGGATGTAGCACTATTTTAACAAAATTTAGTAATTTTTCACACATGTTTTTTATACTTTTTTCATTTTCAATAACTCAAGCACTTATTTCACTTCCTTCGTATTGCACGAAGATTTGCACTACCAGCATTTTTCCAATGTGGGTTCTAAATGTCTTGCAAGTAAAAATTGCCCGCAATCAACGCGCAGACAGTCACGATTCCTTTTCTTTTTTTTTTCTTGTCCAACTTTTCAACGGCATTTTCGTCGCGACGGCTACTTAACCAAATAAATAGGCAACGAAATTAATTTTCAAGCATTCAGCACCTTAAGTAATAGAAAGACCTGTGAGTGCAAGGAAAAATACAAAAGCCTGTGTGTTTGCTGGCATGCATGTGTGGGCGTCAAAAGTGTACGTAAACTTTTTGTGTCTACAGTTGAACATACATACATACATACATATGCACATATGTGTGGTGCATTAAGTAGCCGAAGTCGTGCGCGCTAAAAACAAATATTTTCTTAACTAAGAGAACTTGAGTGAATAAAGAAGAGCAAAAAACAAAACTGAAAAAAAAAACTAGACACACGTTACTCTAAGTAAAGATAAATAAGCAATAAGCCAAATGAAAATGGGCTAAGCAAACCTACCGCAGTGTTGGCCACTTTGAGTTATTGACGCAGTGACCAATTAAAAAGTGCCGACAAAAAGGCAACGTCATTTCTATCTATTGGCTGAAGCACATACATACTGACATACATATGTAACTATGTACATTAGGGTGGCCCTTAAATGTAGGCAGCAAATTTTTACATCAGATTTCCTAAGGCTCGAACCCTGCGTCGATTCTACTACCTATAGTCGAAGATATTACATATCAATTTTGGTCCCGATTGGAGTCGGTTAAGGCGTGGCGCACAGGGGTCAAAATTCAGATTACCCTATGAAGACGTCTTAACCGACTCCAATCGGGACTAAAATTTTTATGTCATATCTTCGACTAGGGCAGTATCGATTTTGAGTACGAGTTGGTTAAAAAATTAATTTTAACTTTTTGAGTGTCTATAGAGGAATTTGACTTATGGCCCCTGTGCGATACGCCTCAACCGTCTTCAATTGTTACCAAAATTTGTGACCCTGATATTACCGATTGAAGAGGTGAGACTGAAAAACCTCGCTAATTTGATTTTTTTAGGACCACCCTAATATACATACATATATGTATATGTGTGCGTGTTGCTGTATTTATGTATGGTTTTAAGGCTATTTATCTGTTTGCTTATAAATATTGCCATGTGTGGCCATTACGCATGACTAAATCAGCTAAGTTAGTTAAGTAACAGTTAAGCTAATAGGCACGCATTGAACGCAATTACCAAGCAGTGGGGCTTTAAAGCTTAGGAAATGGCAACAATCAATAGGCAATAAAGGCGGTTTGAAAAGCAGCAATTTGGTGTAGTAATTTCATTGATTTGCATACTTCTGTTGATAGCCGTTACTTAAATAGCTGATCGTTCACAAAAATTCGTGTAATACAAAAAAATAAAATAAATAAATATGAGTAAATAATCTGGCTGCATTGGAATTTTTTCTTTTCCTAATTACGAAGGCGTGCATTGGTTGAACGTGCTTTGAGACTGAAAATAATAATATATTAATGATTAGCAATACGTAACCACTCGATTGTCACCTCCTTTCCTTTTGCTTCGCCTTGTCCCCTACTCTCATTAGCTGGCCAAATGGTATCATGGAATTTTGATTGATGCGCCCATTAATTAGAGACAAAAAAAACACAAAATACAGCAGCGCCACTCATGCAGCAGCACATGCTACTACATACATTAAAACATACTTACATACATAAATATTAATGTATGTATATTTGCCGCTAGAAGGCAGGAGAAAGAAAAAAAAATTGGTTGTATTACGAATACGTTTATCAATGCATAAATTTCAGCTCAGCCGAGCGTGCATTAATTCGACTATATTTAATTGTGTTAATTTATGCGTTCACGAACTGGAAAGCTGCAAGTTTTTCACACACACACACACGCACATATACATACATACATACATATGAACTAGGACCCCGCCGGAAAAGCGAAGAGAAAAATTGTAACAAAGCTCATGGAGCAAAGTGTTCACCGAATGAGCTGTTCAAAGCGGGCGACGAAGACCTGTTAGAGATGGTGTATCCGCTTTTGATTAGAAAGTGGTTGGTTGAATACATGACTGCCTGAAGATTGTACTCTTCCCAATCCACAAGAAGGGTGCCTTCTGAGCATTACCTTTAAAGTCTCATCGGTGATACTGTGTGAAGGAATGAAGCCCTTCGTGTACCATTTGATTTGGCCTTAACAGTACGGTTTTAGATCTGGTATGTCTACCATTGATCAGATTTTCAGAGAACATCAAATCCGGGAGAAGACAATAGATAAGCAAATAGACACACCATCGCGCATATAAGATGCTGGAGGTGTTCAGATCAGATGAACAGTTTAGATTTAAGGCAAGGGGTTTCCGAGTTTAGCAATCGTCCCAGATATGCACTGTTCTTACTGGTCTTAAGCTTAACTGCGGGTGCCGATATCAATTTTCGCAGTGAGTGCATTTTCGTACTTTGAGTGACGCAGCCGTATTGATAGCATCCATACTGGTCAAAAAATGAACTTTAACGCCTTCTTTTGTGGTTTTCGTCTGTTAAATTTATTTAGTGCTTGAAAATAGCGATTATTCCAAATGAAGGCAGAAAATTTCCCTGTAGGGTACGTGCACTAAAACATAGCATTTTTGGACGTGGGTATAAATTTTGTATGTAATATTAAGAACCTAATGAATATTAAAAACTCGAGAGAATTGGAAATGTTGATTCCCTTAAATATTACTGCTTAGTTAAGTAATTTATAGGAAAATATTTCCATGCCTGAAAAATATGATATAAGAAAAAACTAAAAACTACAGCATTCGAATAAGCTCAAATCCATTATAATATTCTGGAAACGTAAGAGCCCAAACAGCGAGCTTCACAAAAAAATTTCTAAGAATCTATATTTTTTATACAAATGTCTTATGCCGAATTTCCACTAGGCATTGAAATGACAAAAAATGTTTGCTATTTAAAAAAATGCTATATGGAAATAAACTCAATGACTATTTTTTTAACGTAATGACATGATAATTTTGTAATGCCCAACTTTGTCATTTGTCATTTTTGCCATTTAATGCCTAGTAAAAATCCAACATTTTACTACCTTATAACTCTACCTAAACCGTAATTTATTGTATACGTCCCATAAGCCCCGCCCTCCGTGCGTTAGGTTTTTCTACTTAATTATTGTTGCTGTGTTTTCCAAAAAAGAGGGAGCCCTGCGCACTTGCCCAACAGAGGCGGTTGGAATCATTTCAGGCCAACTGCTTCTAGCTTAACTCATTAAAAGAGAGATTTTTTTGAAGTACGTTGCCGCATCTAATAAGCATGAAAAGAGAACACTCCTTAGTTTTCTAAAACCTTTCATAAATAATGATGTTGGCACAAATGGACAAGGTTACACTTCCTGACAGGGACGCTTGTGAAGCGGTAATCACAATAATCAGCGAAGGATTCCAAGTTTGGCACACTGATGATGAGAGTACTGAAGCCGGCGTATTCGGACCTAGACTTCATACATAGGGGTATATTCCGGGTAGGCAGTTTCGAATGGGTACTGCGCAAATTTGGAACCAGTATCAAGGTTAGTTTGTGGTTTGGCTCAAAATCCATATTTCTCAGTTATTATTGGACCTTTTCCCAAAATGTTCGAAAACTAAAAGAAATACTGGGTTCTTGTCCAGAAGGTTTAGGAATCAACGGAACATTGATAACATCCTTCTACAACAAGATTTTGCCCGGACTTTTATAATATCGAAAAAAGTGTTATTTTCGGTTCCTTGTTAAAAGTAATCCAACTATAGATTTATACTGCCTCTCCTGGAGACTTTGAGCGACTGCTTACCTTAAGCAGGGAGGATCTAATAACTACATATCACTACATACATGACAAGGAACTGCAAGCTTTCGGAGGAGACGGACTGCAGGAGGAAGTCTCAGATCATTTAATATGTGATTTTCCACGTGTAAGTAGCCTTCGATTTATACACCTTGGAGAACTTTTAATGTCTCCATCCAGAATCTTGAACACGGTACCCTATGAAGGTCTTAACTTCATACATATCAAAAGGTTCGGGTGATTTATGAAGGGTCGCAGCGCTAGTAGACCCTAAAAAAATATCAGCAGTAGTGTATTTAGAATACGAATCTACGGTTCGTTTGACTCATACGATTTCGATTTTTTTCTTTTTCGGTTTTTCGCAATTTAACCGCAGCTTGAGGACGTGCGAATGAAACAGAAAAATAATAATAGACACCACTTTTTTGTGTCGGTGTAATTATATGCAAAAAAATATATATCTTTCGAAGCTTTATTTTTCATGTAATTCTTTTAATAACGTTTATTAACCAAATTTATAAATTTTAATTCCATTAGCTCTTATGTCATAAATCTTACTGTAAGCTGTCCGTTATGAAAAAAAAAAAACTAATTTCGTCTTCCCTTCTTTTAAATACCACTGTTCCTCTAATTCGGAGGTTCAGTTGAATAAACCAAGTGAATGCTTAGTAAAAAGCTTTTAAGTAGTCAATAAATTAAATTAGGAATTAAAGCAAAATTAAACAATTGTCTCAAGTGAGAATGTGAATGAACTTGCTGATAAGTATGAGCATCTGAACATACATGCAAACATATGTATATGTATATGTTGACATTAGGATGCTTCACCAAAAAAAAAGTTGCAGGTTTTTCACCGGAATTATAATTTTTCTTATATATTAAGACCTACGCCAAAATATTTCGAAAAAAATTTTACATTTATATGAACTGGACCGTTTTGAAAATATCACCAATAATTTTTATTTTGATTTCGTTTATCACATTTTCAAGCATTTTTGTGCAGACCATTTCAACTGAAACCCTGCTATCGTTTGCGGTGATTTTTTGGGAAAAATATTCTTAAAAGTGAATTTTATTTAAAAAAAAAGTCCATTTTTGGAGGTATGTATTTTCAAATCGGTCCAGCTCACGCAAGTCCTGATATAAAAAATATATTTTTCCAAAATTGAAAAATAGTACCGATTTTTTGTATTGAGCGCGGTCCACCGTAATATACATATGTCCACAAATACATATGCATGTAAGTGGTACAACAACAAAATCCTCAAAAAATTAATATGGGATGGTCATAGTGTAATAAGCAGCAGTTGAAGCTTATGGGTATACAAAAAAAAAAATACTAATAAGCGTATCATTGCGCACCACATTGTCAGATACTTGAAAAGAAACGAATTTTATGCTACTAAGCTTGCTGCTGGTGGGCAAAATACTAAATGTCAACTTGTTGGACAAACACAAATTCCGTGCAATGCTTAGCCGTCCTAAAGAATTTTGAATTTTTTTCCTTCCAATTTTGAAGCTTTTTCTTTCTTCTTTTTGTTTTAGTTTGTAAACGCTTGAATAAAAGCCTTTCATAGAAACACTGGAAATTCCTCAACTAAATATCCACCAGTCAGCAGCACAACACCAGCCAATTGGCAAGTGACTCAGCAAGCAACGCACTTTGTCTGTCCATGTCGTCAGCTTACGCCGAAGCACAACAAATAAGGCGATAATAAATAAAGAGCGCTCGACAGACATAAAGCTTTTTAATCGTTACACGCTGACTGCTTGTTGGCGTAGCTGGTGTTTTGGCTATTGGCGGCAGATTGCTCAGCGAGATTTTATTTTGTTTATTTATTTTGAACTTTTATTTTAAATTTTTTGTTTTTTTTTTTCATTTAAGTTTACTGAGAGGGGTAATGGGTGTGTTGCGTCTGGCTGTGGCGCTTTGAGTGCCATTATTTGGATTTGGGCGTTATGCTGTTATGCTGCATGTGGTATGTTGCACATATGTTGCTGCTACAAGTCGCCGTTTTTACTTTGTCATTTGTAAAATGTCCGAGAAATGGTTTACTTTGAATTTTTAATGTTTTTGCTCTATGGGTTGACACAGAAAATGCGTCACATCTGGCGGCTTTCGCCACTTTGATGTTGTAGTTGCTTTGGGATACGTCTTTCATTTTTCAAAGAATATTCTTTTGATTTTGGCAGAGAAATCATTCGAACCATAAGATTGTTTCCATGATTTCGTAGTAGCAGAAAATATTCTCTCAAAAAGAATTTCTGATTCCCGAGAAAAAATTTCACAAGCGACTTTTGAAGTAAAAAAAGGAAAGACAATAAAATTTTGTATGAGGCAATGAGAAGGTAAGCCGAGGCAAGAACCATCCCCTTATATAAGAGTTCAGCGCACAAAGGTGCGAAACATCTGACTAGGTCGCCAAAAACTTTTAGCTTGTGTTGTGATGCCTGACATTTTCGTTGACTCTTATCGGTAAACTTAGAAAGATTATACTGGAGAGATCTCATTGCAGCCCGGTACAGCTATTAATTGGGCCTCGATTGGTTTGCATTCTAAACGTCAATAATAAAATTCAGTTTTAGAAAAGTTATTGGGGTCTAGAATGATTAAACCCAGATTGACTACATTCAGTTGGAATGCAGATTTACTTAAAGTTCTAGGCATTTCAGGGAGTGAAATATATTGATACACAGAAGCGACGAACAGGAATCGGAGAACCGGGTTCTTTAGAACACAGATCGGTCCTGTTCTTACAAAAACTGAAAAACGGTTCCGGAAGAACTGAAAAAAGGTTCCGGAAGAATCGAAACTCGATTAAAAAACCGAAAAGAGGTTCCGGAAGAACTAAAACTCGATTCAAAAATAACCGAAAAATGGTTCCGGAAGAACTGAAACTCGATTCCAAAATAACCCGAAAACGGCCCCGGAAGAATTGTAACTCGATTCCAAAAAAAAAAACAAAAACGATTTCTAAAGAATCAAAACTCGATTCCAAAAGAACCGAAAAACAGTTCCAGAAGAATCGGCCGAAAAAAGGTTCCGAAAGAACTGGAAAATGGTTCCGGAAGAATCGAAATTCGACTAAAAAAACCGAAAAGCGGTTCCGGAAGAACTAAAACTCGATTCAAAAATAACCGAAAAAGGTACCGGAAGAATCGTAACTCGATTCCAAAAGAACCCAAAAACGGTTCCGGATGAACCGAAACTCGATTCCGGAAGAATCAAAACTTGATTGCGAAAGAACCGAAAAACGGTTCCTAAAGAACCCAAACTCGATTCCAAAAGGACCAAAAAACGATTCGGAAAGAATCGAAACTCGATTAAACTCTATTCCAAAAGAGCCGAAACCGGTTCCGAAAGGACCGAAAAAGCATTCCGGAAGAACCAAAACTCGATTCCAAAATAACCGAAAACGATTTCTAAAGAATCAAAACTCGATTCCAAAAGAACCGAAAAACAGATCCAGAAGAATGGGTAAGTGAAAAGGACTGAAAACCCATTCAAACGAACTAGAGTCCCATATACCCGATCTGGTCGACTTACATCAACTTCGTGGTTTTTGGTGTTATCGACTTGAAAATCAATTTGCTTACGTATTATGGAGCTCTGAGTTAACCAACGGAATTTTATTCGATTCGAGGCACTATGTCATATAACCGTCACATACTCGATCTGGTCGAATTACATCAACTTCGATGTTTTTGATGCCATCGACTTTAAATTCGGCTTGTCTACGTAATATGGAGCTCCAAGTTGACCTAAATACAACATTTTAATTTTTTTTTGAATTTATTGTTATGCTAGTTTTCTTCCTCAACTTTGGCGATTTCAAATCATTGTCAGCTGACGTTATCACATTTTATAGAACCGATTCTCCTTGGAACCGGACTCGACAGAAACAGTTCTTTAAATAATCGGAACAGCTTGGAAAAACTAGTGGTGGGTAATGTTATCGTGTCTAGTTAGCGATGCTGGCAAAATTATTAAAACATTTTTGATATTCATAAATCATTGGGTAGTCCGCCCCCGATTTAGGCTGCAAAGAGGTATTTGAGCTTAAAGATAAATACCAGCAACATTCCCTCACTCATTTTTCATTATTTTAAAAATACAAGACAATCACTTCATTTGCGGATATTTTAAGAGGCGTGGGTGGCAGAGCAGCTTGAGATTAGCTCAATCATACACAAACCGATTATTTCATAAGCGACAAATATGCATAGAAAATGTTGTAGCCATAAATCATTTGTGATGCTAGAAAAATTAATGACGCTAATTACAATTCTAAACACACAAAAAACCAAACGACATACGTAAATTGGCGAGGATAAATAAATAGTGTGTGTATTTTTGCAATCACAAACTTGAC
Organism: Rhagoletis zephyria; assembly: GCF_001687245.7. NCBI lineage: Eukaryota > Metazoa > Arthropoda > Insecta > Diptera > Tephritidae > Rhagoletis > Rhagoletis zephyria. The sequence goes on from NW_016157095.1 coordinate 830,565, forward strand.
AAGCCCAACTATTTTGAGCTACACACAGCACATACTCATATATAAAAGCAAAAATTTTCACATTTGAGCGCACAACATGCAATTTACATTAAGCGGCGTAAAAAGCAAAGAGGGCAAAATTTGCAGTCATATTTCATTGAGACTTAAGAGTGTGTGCTAACCACCACACACATGTACATACTTGCAACAACATGTGGCACCTACACAAATTAAAAAAAAAAATAATAAAAATAAAATAAAAATAAAATAGTAATAACGCATGGCATTTGAAAACAAATTTAGTGTTTAAAATTCCACTAAGAATTCTCACAAAAACACATAGGACAACATACATAATAAAAGCCGCATGAAAACAACTTGCACTACACTGCAAATTTATGTAAAACAAAAAAGTTAAAAAAAAATATAGCAAACTCGCACTTGCAAATTATTGCCACATTCAATATAAATCTTAGTTAATGTACGCTGGCACAAATGAAGACAAGCGTGAAGCGAGGCAGGGTAAAGCTGTAGGCGTATAAAGACACCAAAGTACGTACGTACACACATTGTTGTTGTACGGTGCACCGCGGTGCGTCACTTCAAAAATGTAAATGTGGCAAATAATGCATGTCACCACAATGGCTGTACATAAACCATGACAAAGTAAAGCAAAAAGAATAAGGCAGAGGAAGGCGTTGCAAAAAAATAAATACAAAAGCACTGCAAACGCCAAGGGGTGCAATAAACAATCGCATACCACCTACACAATTATAAAGTAAATAAATAACTAAATTCGCCGAACAGCGCGACCAGGCCACAAGCAGTGTTGCCAGAACTTTTTGGGCCGACCGGCTAGATTGGCAAAAAAAAGCGGCTAAAAACGGCTAAAATGTTTTAGTGAAATTTCACATAGACTCTGGCAAAAAACGGCTAAAATGTTTTAGTGAAAATTCACATGCTTTATTTAAATAAATCGCAAGAAACGAAAGACTAGTTAACACCATTAATTTATATCGAGTGTATATTCCTCATCATCAAATGAATCACTATTGTATATATCACCTGAATTCATTAATTTTAAGAGATCGTCATCTACATTAAAATTATGGCAGCATTTTTCTTCACGTTTTAAACCGTATCTTATATATAAAATAGCGTTTAACGTTTTAACGCACATTGGATTTCTTTGCTTAGTTTTTATTATATTCATTGAACTAAATATTCGCTCTACTTCTGCATTACTTATAGGCAAAACAAGAAAACTAAAAACTAGGTTGCAAAGGTCAGCAAAAGGGTTTTCTCCTAGGGCATTTCGAAATTGATAAACTTCGGCCCAAAATTTTACAGTTGAGTCTAAATTACTCCAGGTATGTAACGTTAACCGTTGCCATTGCATCTCTATGGATGTTATTTCGTCGGCATTATATTTGTGGTTTTGTTGCTGTAGTTGAACAAATACTTTTGGTTTAATTACTCTTAATGCATTTCCAACCGAAAAAAGTCAATTTTTTTTAGTGTGGCAATATTTGTAGGGAGGCGTTGGCGTAATTCCTTTATTAAAGTGATAATAAAATAGCGACCATTTTCTCGAATTATTTTCTCGGCTTCGTGGTCAAAAGCGTTTGTGCTTACTTTGGTTTTTAAGTACTCTTCTAAACTGGGATAAAACTGAGCATATAGGATCAAATGTGTCCGCGCTAATAAACTAGGGGGCATAGATGCGAAAGTAAAACATTGAGTTCATTAAAAATCTTCATTGGGTCTGCATTATTGCTTTCGAACAACTTGTTTACTTTTTGCACCTGAAAATTAGGCAAATAGTAAAATCGGCTAAAAACGGCTAACTTTTTTTTACAAACCGGCTAACAAATCGGCTGCCGGCTAGATCGAATTTTCTCCGGCTAGTTGCTATCAAAACCGGCTAAATCTAGCCGGAAAACGGCTAAAATGGCAACGCTGGCCACAAGGCAACGGGCAACTAAAAAAACAAAGCGCTTAACTCCATGCAGTCGGTGCGAACACTTTCGATGCGTTGGCAGCAACGACAGCTGCGTTGCAATGGCGAGCAAAAAAAAAGCAGGAAAATGTGTAGCCGTTATTTGCGTTAATCCCTTTGCCGCGCGCGGGTAAAAAAGGAATGGAAATAACTCTTTTTCGAATTCAATTTTGCGTTCTTTCAGAATTTATTTTTTTATTTTTTTGCTCTCATCATTAACTCTGTTCTTCCATTAACTTACGCATGTTCGCTCATCTGTTTCCTCATTAATTTTGTTGCATAAACAGACAAAAAAGCATCTTTGTGTTTTTTTTTTTTTAATGCATATTCCCGTTTTTAATGCGAAATGGGGAAGTAATAACTACAATCTAAATACACGTAATTTATGTTCTGCTGAATAACGGCTATGACAAGAAGTGTTGTGTTCCAGTCCTAGTCTTGCAGCATGAATTAAGTACCAGGTCCCAGTGTTCTGCGTACCTCCTGTTCAGTTTGATAAGAAACTCAATGCCTTTTGCGCATTGTGGGCCACAGACTCCTTCAGACTCTACAGGATTGTAGGTTTTTCTACTGACTATTAGCCACCCTATTCCTATGCTGTGAGATGAGTCCCTTCATATAGCTCAGAGGCACATGAACTTCCTGTGCCACCTAGATATGTAGAGCCGACAGCATTGTGAATATCAGAGCTAAGCGCCTTGACCGCTGCCTGGCTATCCGAGAAAATAGCCATGCTGGGCCCAGAAAGCTCCGAGGCTAAAATTATATTGCACACTACTTTGATGACAAAGACCTCTACCAAAAGAATCGAATAGACACTTAGATGTGGTGGTCGGTTAAAAAATTACCGCCTCTTCACCACAAGCCATTTTTAAGCCGTCCATGAAAATAGGCACTTCGATGCGTTCTTTTAAACGACCTCGGCCCATTCCTGTCTTGATGGAAATATCGTGTGAAAAGTTTTCCTTGAAGGGAAGCGAAGGACAGATGTAGGTAGATTTTTCGCGAATGTTTGGGTCATTGGAAGAATACAGGATACGTCCACGCCCGTACTTGCGTACTTTCCACAATCTAATTTCCCTTAAATTCAACACAGATTACTAATTTCTAAAATAAAAAGCTTGAAAGAAAGGAATTTTAGCAATATCGTCCCCTTCTGTAGGCAGAAAAAGTCCACAGGAAAAATCCGGAAAAAAGGATTGAGAAAAGGGGAAAAAAGATAGACGAGAGAAATAATTGGCGTCTATAAACTTTACACCTTCTTTTGGGAACGTTAGCAGTTCATTGAGGGAAAAACAATATTAGCTGGTCCATTATCAATATAACTGACCCAAAAATACACCGACTCGGTATAGCCAAGGCCTTAAAGCTGCAAAAAAAAGTGCTTTATACTATCCTTTTCCTCAAGGTGAACGCAGTGTGACTTCGATGATACGTATACTGACCACATGCCATCCCCATGAATTAAGTCCCATAGTCAGTGCTGACTGAGCTCACTCCTTCTCTGTCCGAGACAAAAAAGCAACCGCCTTATCTGTTGTCAATATTGCATGTTGTTGTCAATATTTCACTATAGTTCTCATACGCTTTATTCATGAGATCAAAGTTTACCAACACATTAGCCAGCTCGTTTCCTAAAAATCCAGTGTTCCGAAACCTGCAGCAGTTCAAGCTTGTTGCATTTTGTAACGGAGTTCAGACTCAACTTGGCTTTCTGGACAATTCTGGAAGAAGAAGAAACATTTTTCAAGACCTTTAGAGCAGCTTGATTTTAACTGAAGAGCCGAATTTCATGTCAGCGCCACCATTCGCCAACAATCCGGTCTGCTAATTTAAGTATTGTAAAGATTTGTACGAGTAACTAAAGCCGAAACGAAGAGTTAACTTCCAGTTGCCATTCAGCACTAGTTCCATTTTCACTTTACGAACTTCGGTATAGAACCTTTTTACCGATTTCGCTAAGAGAGTTACTGAATTCCTCAATTGGTCGCTTCCGGGGAGAGTCAAGGTATCACTTTGTCACTTGAGGGCAAATATAAAGCTTTTTGCACTGACAACCTTCTAAACAACCTCTGTGTCATGAACTCAGATAGACCGAGTAGAATGAAATCAACACATAATTTCAGGGGAACAATGCTGGTTATCGCAGGGCTCGGTCCAATTGGCATAGTGACAATACAGATAGTGGTAGACCCATATAAAATGCACTAGAGAGGGGCGAAGCAAAACTACTTGCAGCAGTGGCAGTATCATTGAACACGTTCGACTAGAGAAAATTGGACATATAAACACATTCCGAGTATAACCAAATGACTGGACAGACGCCATGGGGAAGTGGACTTCCACCTAACCCAACGGAACATAGTTATTTTAAAGTGGCCTGTTCCGACGCTTCTCAGAGTAGAAGTACACTGATATCTCGGCCATTCCAACCGCCAATGCAGTGCGACTTTGAACCTCAGGGAGCCAAAGCGTAGGAGCGGATTGAAACCTCGCCCGTTCCAATCGCCGAGTCAGTGGGGCTTTGAAAGTCATGCAACCGAATCGTAGACGCGCCTTAAAGTCCTGGAGTCTCTTATAGGAATTGACAGCAAGACCCTACGGAACCACTCTGAGAGAATTGTCGGATGCTAGTACCCAAACAATATCCGCCTAAGCTTAGATGTGATCGAAGTCTGGCAAGTTTCGTTACTATGAAGTTCACTGCCAAGCGCCACAAGAGAAATGCGAGTACACCGCCATGATTGCATCTGCAGCAAAGGTATGAAATGGAGTAAATCAATCTTCTAGTTGTTTCTTTCATCCTACTTCATCTGGCCGCAGAGCATACAGAGTCAATAGTAGCATAGTCAGGCGGCGCCTTGAGATCAGAAAAGACTCTCTGCTTAGAGCTTCACAAGTAATCACCTAATGAATATGCTCTTCAGCATGAATGATGTCAGAGTTTGGCTAGCGGTTGACGGCCGTCAACTTCAGCAGATTTGGTTACTTTCAGCCACATAATTAATATTTGTACATAGTCGTAGACGTTCGGCAGAACATTGATAGAAGATGATATATATTAATCACCTAGATTTGCTGAATAAATTTAGCAGAGTTCTCATTCCCTTCAACGGAATTTTTATATCAGCTGAATAAATTCGCCCTGCTATTTCTTTAACCATTCAACTATTTTACCTATGCTGTTTAACATTTTTGTTAATATGAAATTTTTGCAAAACCTTCCTGGAAGATTAATTATTATCTGCAACAGCGTGGCAGTCAAATTCAACAGAACTGAAAAAAGAGTGTAATTAGAGAAGATAAAAGCAAAATAAATCCGGAAATATTCAGGGTTGGTAATCAGTGATTAGATTTGAAATTTTGCGCTTTTTATTGAGAATGGTTTTAATTTAGAATGAAGTTCTTTTATTTTTGCCGATAGCTGCTCCGGTTTCTCAAGCTGCCAAATTCTTTCATATATAATTAAATAATTCCACGAATGGGTGTGAAAGATGTAATCGAGGCGTCAAAAAATGTTACACATTTGCATTAATCAAACAGCAAACGTATCTAAATATCATATTACAAAGAATAATTAATTCATAGAAGAGGTGAGGCATAAAAAGTAATAAAAATAAATATAATTCAACCACTGTCAAAGCAACGTTAGACACAAATTTATTTAGAAATTTTAATAGCGATTGCTCAAGTCAGATAAGGCCAACAAAACAAAGCTGAGAATAGCATTGGAATATATTTACTATATGTAAAAGTAAATAAATGCCGCTCTATTTATGCATATTTATATAAATGTATGTATGTACTTGTACAAATAACCAATTTATGCGCGATATTAATCAAAGTGGGCCGAATTCGAATGCTTCGCATATAAGTAACAATTAATGGCATACATACATCTCACAAAGATGTCCGAATTGGATATGAGCTTCGCGAGGCGCATTAGAGTTACGCATAATTTAATTTTAATGGCACACAAAGCAAATTTTTATTGCTTTACATTTCTCATAGTGATGCAACGAAATTGTATCAAAATAGTAGGAAATTAGCATAGAAATGAAGGAAACTTCGCTTGCTGCCAACTATATATAAACAAATAGCGGAGGCAAGTCTTACATACAGTGGCGAAAATATAAATAGGGAAGAGACATTTTAACATTCCTTGGCAATTTCGCTTTCAATTATTTAATGCTTATTATTTTTCTATTAAAGTGTAGCGCTTTCTATAACAAAAGCCATGCAAGTCAAAATTTCAAACTTTGTACCAAAATTAGCAAAAGTCGACAAAATTTCATCAAAATTTTGAGCTTTTTATATTAGATTTCTTAGAAACATTCCAACAGGGCAATTCTGGCAAAGACAAAAGTCTTACATATGTATATACTCCTCCTTTTCAAATTATCAATATTAATAAACAAAAGAAAATTAAATTAGAAAAAGCAAAAAATGTTACCAAAAAAGAAGGAAATAGTATTTAAAAATTTAATTCGATTAAAAGTATTTTTATTTAAAAAAAAAAAGACAAAAAAACAGTTTAAAAATATATATATTTCTTTTTAAAACAATAAAATCTTAAAATTTAGAAGAAAATGAAATTAACATAAGAATAACAAACTAAATTAAAAAAAAAGAAAAAATATATAAAACACATCTCTAAAAAGTAAGTGCAATTAAAAAAAATATTTTGTAATTTAAATTAAATTAAAAAAATTTACCTGAAAATCTAAAAGCAAAAATTAATTAAGAATAAAGAACAATAAAATAAATTCCCGAAAATTTAATGAAATTAAAAAAATATTCTTTTTAAAACAATTGCAACCAAACCATTAAAGAAAATTAAAAATCTAAATAAAAATCATAAAATACTTTTACAATTTAAATCAACTTCCATATAAATATAAAATAATTAAAACCATTTTTCACTTAAATTGCATTCGGGATATTGGCTGTGAGTTTCTAAAAATTTAATTAAATTGAAAAAGAAAAAAATGTAGGTTAAAAAAAATACGCTGCGCCAAAACTCGAACTTTGACTCTGAAAAAGCGGATTAAAAAGCTTAAAATTTTGATCAACATTGTTAAAATTCGTGGAATTTTTATAAATATTCTACAAAGTTTGAAGTTTTGATTGACATTTTTTTTTAGATAGTAAGCTATGTTTTCATACAAAATTTTTAAGCAAAGAAAAGTGGCCAAAACTTGCTAAAATGTATTTTGCCTATTTAGATTCTCGCCACAATTACATCAACTGGGGGATAGGTGCGGTGGTCAGTGAACGCAAGCAATTATTAACAGAGTGAGACGCCCGTCCCGTCGATTAGTCATCTGCATAAATTTGCGAGAAAAAGTACTTATTAATAGGCGGCGACCACGGTCATAATGAGACACGATCAGCGCTCCTCTGCAGACCACAACAGCTTATACATTTTTTTTGCAGGAATTATGAGAGCAGCAGCCGGTAATGGATCACGATGCAGCCAAGTGGGCAACCAACCGATCAATAGAGCAACAAACCAACCAACCAACCAACTACTGTCCTATTTATTGTCTTCGGAGTGCGCTTTATGCTCAACTTAAGTGGCGTTGTCATAAACTGTTGCCAATTGGGTGTGTGTGTGTGTGTGTGTGTGGGTATTTTTTAACTACTATATTTCAATTGTTTTCCAGGTATTGTGCGCCTCAAGCACCAATTCATTGTTGTCTATTATTTGTTGTTTTTATTAATCGTTGCTGGTCGGCTGGTTGTGCGGCAGGCCGGCAGCAATCAATCTCTTTGTCACTCCTGCATAGGCGTTTTTGTGTGGTGAAGCCGGGTGCGCCGACGCAGTGTGAACCGTAGCATGTTCACATACTCCCTCTGCATGCTTAAAACATGCATACATATTTATCAGCCTACTTATCGGCAAGTACAAGTGCGACCATAAATGCTGGACTGCAAGTAACTTTATAACCGTTGGCTATAACTAGCCGGTGGGTTAACATGTTTGGCCACACCTTTTTGCAATCTTAAGTGTACAAATAAAATTGTTTTTGAAAAAGTGGTAACAACTTGAAAAACGAGCGAAAAAAACACAAAAACATCAAACGGCTTCAAAGGCATGAAACAGAGTTTGAGAAAGACAAACAGACAACACTCAAGTAATAATGGTTAAACAAAGCTTAAATAAACATGAAAATTTGCTATTTGTGTTACAAAATATATATAAATAAATGATATGCACATAAGACTTTGCAAATAATCATGGAAATAAAGCGCAATAGAAACCCTTAAATACTGTCAGCAATAGCAAATCACGCACGCCAACGCAAGAATGGTTGGAAAAAAATTATGTTTCCTTCGGGTCTTGAATTGTGAAAATCATTGAAAAATTTAGCATTTGAAAAATTGTTATTGGCAAAAGTTAGAACATAAAAGTCTCTTGTATATAAACGGCTGTGAAATGATTAAATGAATTGTAGCTACAAGCGTGACTGCAAACTTTTGGACACACTGTAGATAAATTTAAATAAAAAATAATAGTAAAAAATTGTGGTATAGGTAGAAATAAATTTGCCGCGGTATACGTAAACTAACTAGATATGTTTGCGCCAGTTGTTTTTGTTTATAAGGGAACCTTCAAAGCAGTCATGGCAGTAGTTAATGATTTTAAAGGAAATGGTTTAGTTTTAGTGAAACATTTGGAAAGCCTGCATAAGAATAAGCAATAAAAGAAACGGCAGTCATTAATAATTAAGGAACATATATTCTCTACCCTCTATCTGCAATTTTCACAACTACTACCTGTCATCTCTGATGTTAATTCTGACTTTGCCATGTAATAGTAAGTTCTTCCGTCAAGCTTTATAACGGGTGATTTTTTTGAGGTTAGGATTTTCATGCATTAGTATTTGACAGATCACGTGGGATTTCAGACATGGTGTCAAAGAGAAAGATGCTCAGTATGCTTTGACATTTCATCATGAATAGACTTACTAACGAGCAACGCTTGCAAATCATTGAATTTTATTACCAAAATCAGTGTTCGGTTCGCTTTACGTCCGATTTATGGTCTACATAATCGACCAAGTGAGCAAACAATTAATGCGATTGTGACCAAGTTTCGCACTCAGTTTACTTTATTGGACATTAAACCAACCACACGAATGCGTACAGTGCGTACAGAAGAGAATATTGCGTCTGTTTCTGAGAGTGTTGCTGAAGACCGTGAAATGTCGATTCGTCGCCGTTCGCAGCAATTGGGTTTGCGAAACACATTTCGAACCGAACACTGATTTTGGTAATAAAATTCAATGATTTGCAAGCGTTGCTCGTTAGTAAGTCTATTCATGATGAAATGTCAAAGCATACTGAGCATCTTTCTCTTTGACACCATGTCTGAAATCCCACGTGATCTATCAAATACTAATGCATGAAAATCCTAACCTCAAAAAAATCACCCGTTACAAGGTCAGCATTAATGTCACCGATGACAAAAAAGGGAAAAAAATTAATCATAAAAGATGTTTCCTTCTATTTAAAATTTTAGTATTTAAAAAACAAATTAGATTAAACAAATTTTTATTTAAAAAATACAAAAAAGTTAAAAAAGGTGAATTAGAAATTAAATTAAATTAAATTAAAAATATATATTTTTCTTTTTAAAACAATAAAATTTTAAAATTATAAGAAAATGAAATTAACAAAAGAATAACAAACTAAATTTAAAAAAAGAAAAAATAAATAAAATAAATTTCTAAAAAGTAAATGAAATAAAAAATAATATTTTGCATTTTAAATTTAATTAAACGAAAATTTAACTAAAAAACTAAAAGCCAAAAATTAATGAAGCATGAACAACAATAAAATAAATTCCTAAAAATTAAATGTAATTAAAAAAAATACTCTTTTAAAAAACAATTTCAACCAAACCATTAAAGAAAATTAAAAATCTTGGGTGGATTTTTATATCAGAATTTCATTTTGTGAAAAATTTAAATAGAGGTAATTGAATATAAGCGTCTCGATATGTCTCAAATGTAGATATTATGGACAAGCAAGAGTAAGCGCTAACGGAAGCACTCATGCTACATAGAAAAAAAATTCAAACAAGGCAACCTTATCCGACACACTGAAATCTTAAAAGGGAAATAGTGGTCACCTTGGCCAAAATGCTGTTCTCAAAGCACATTGATTCCATCCTTAGCTTTCTCATTCGTGATTATTGGAGCATAAGCCACCATATTCACTAAAATTCTGAACTAGCTGCCAGAATGGAGACTGCCCACATCTTATTAAATAGGGAATATGCCAGCATCAAAATCTCCATACTTTCGGACATCCAATCTGTCCTCAAAGCTTTAGATAGCTACTCGTTCTCATCGAAAATCATTATAGAGTGCCATTGGACACTCATTGATCTATCCGCTCAGAATAGGGTCGCCTTATTCTGGGTGCTTGGTCATGAGGGCTATGAAGGCATTGGAAAAGCGGACTTCCAGGCGAAGTAATATACGCTAGCGGCTATTAGCATGGGAGGGTTTTGTTAATCTTAAACAAACGAATCTCACGGCAAATTTAAATCTAATCCAATAGTTAAACTGTCTTATAGGCACTTGAATACGTCGCTAAAAATTCGGTGCTTGCGTACCACTTTTACAGGCCTGGAAGAGTCATGCCGCTCGCTTGCCGCATGCTCCCGATTAGGGGGTTATCTTTTTGTCAGAGATTGTCTTTATAAAAAGGAGTGAAATCTGGTAATCTATGGGCCTACTTATAGGCTATGTTCTTTTAAGGAGTTACGCAGAACGGTTAGTAGTGCCACACAGTAACCCTTGAAGAAGCTGCCTTGATAGAAATGACAAAGGTTAGCGCATGACAACTGCAAGGTGGTAGAACCTTTCACTTGGGCTTAAATTAAAGCTTTGACTCAAGTCCCTCAAGATACCTTCGGCTTCCCTAATGAATTCGAAAAGTCTTTAACAAAGAATTCGTCCATTTAGCTTTAAAATGGTTTAATTTTTGTCTGGCCAAAGACGGACAGTAACGAAGAATATGTTCGAAAGTTTCATCGTCTTCAACGCAGAGCCGGAATTCCGACTCTGTGGTCATACCTATTCGATGAAAATGGAATGGCATTCGGTTGCAACCAGTCAATTACCCGGCCTGATTTCATTTATATTTTCTAAGACAATGTCCTTGCTGTTAAAAAGGTAGGCGAAGAGCCTAGTCTGGCTATGGAAATAACAACAAGGCAAATCAGAGCACTCCATTACCTTTTTGGGCAAAAATAAGATTGGTTATAGGATTTATTTCTGGCCTTTTTAGGGTAATGAAGACCTTGTCAAAACGTGGGTGCTGTTATCTCAACTCAGAGCAAGTTCTGTCATGAATAACAGTAAAAGGCAGAGCCACTGTGAAATCCTTATTAGGAGACTGTGAGGCCGGCACATGAAAGGTTCCTTGTCGAAGCGGGGGCCAAGAAAGACCAGTACCCAAAACAAATTTGTTAGAATAGATCATTCCTGTTATCGGTAGCTACATAAAAAGGGCAATCTACTCACTCCTCGAAATAATACTCAAATCGTATGTATAGTCAATGCATTGTACGAAGGTAATGAAAGAGAATCAAGGAACAATTTTTTTCACATCATTTACAACCGACCCATATGCACTGATTAAAGTGCTGTAAAGTTCCTGTGATTTAAGATTGATAGAGTGAACTTTTTCACCTAAAACCACATCGAAGGCATTCAAATTGCCAATGTAACAATCCCGATAATTTATTTATGTGTGGTGCGTAGATTAGCTGTCACAGTGCCACCCACTAGTTTAAACAAAAACAGCAGCAAAAAATCCTTGTATGAGGGATTCGCTATCGATTTGACACTTGACTTCGACAATTTTATTGGCTTTATATGACAGTCATAAAATGCGACGAGTGGCAACAATAAAAGTTGAAGTGCCAGCAAGCAGTCACATACTAAAATTAGTATAAGGAAGATGCAGGAAGGAAGATAAGCAAACTGCTGCTGTTAGGATAAGCAAATAAGCTTGCGATTAAATGTATGGGAATTCGTGGGTGTTGCGATTGTGTGTGCGTGAGACAGATTGAATTAAAGTGCATGCCTTCATACATACATACATATGTATGAACATAGTACAATGCCAATGAATTTTATATACGCAATTAAGTGCTACCATCCAATGGCTGCTACACAAATCTTGTTTCAATTAAAGTTGTTGCTTTTCGCTTTTATTGCATCAGCAATTTACACAGGCACATATGTACATACATATGTATGCATGCATGTAAGTGAATGTAATTGGCAACGCTTTATGCATGTGGGGTTGTGTTAATTGATTTTGCATATCCTAACAATGGTAGTTGATTGTACTATGCGATAATTTACATGGTAATGCAGGCGCAATCCAACGCACTCTGCCTAAGCGGCATTGATGTTTGTTTGTTTGTATGTCCGGGGGGTGTGTGTGCTTTAAATGCTGTTGCCCTCGTAAATATGTACATACATACACACTACGTACACATGTATTATGTGTGGGTGCATTTAATTTACCTAACCAATATGCAACACAGCATACTTGCAACCAACTAGTAAACGCCAACTGTAACGTCAACTGCAACATCGACGTTAACGTTGTTGCAATTGCACTTAACCCACTTTTCAAGTTGTTGAACTTTCTGTACACATAAAAAAAAATAAAGATATGTTTATGTGGGAGAGAGTGAGTGAGAGAGAGAGAGATACTTTTGTATGCAACTACGAACTGCGCTGTTGGCTTGTTGCAAGTTATGTGACATTTACTGCAATGCTATTTACAACTAGCCGCCACTTCTCGTGCACTCCATGTGTTGGAATTGATGCGGAATACTTGCATTAGGGTGGTTCTTAAAAAATCAAATGAACGATTTTTTGCAGTCTCATCCCCTTCAATCAGTAATACCACGATCACAGATATCAAATATAAATTTTGATCCCGCTTAGAGTCGATTAAAGCATGTCGCACAGGGGGCAAAGTTCAGATTCTTCATTAGAGACTCAAAAAATTATTTTTGTTTTTAATACCCAACATCGATACTGCTAAAATATATCTAAGATATCGCATGTAAATTTTGGTCCCGATTGCAATCGGTTAAGACGTTTTAGGTAAACAAAAATTGTTTTAAGGTTGACACTTATTAAATCTGATGTAAAACTTTGCTTCCTGCATTTAAGGACCACCCTAACCTACATACATATGTATGTATACTCGTACATATGAGTACACACGAACAAAAATGCAGAAGTTACGTCACTATGTATGTGTGACCGCTTGCCCGTGGAAAGGGTGTAAGTTGCATCAACACTAGCACCATGAGTTGCATGCAATTTAATTAAATGGTAAGCAAATTTGCCTACAGATCACAATCGCTGTCACCAACATATCGCATTTCACTTCCCGATATACATTTATACATAAATAGACAACTCTGCGCCATTCGGCTGGTTATTGCTGTTGTGCTTCATGTTGTTGGTATGCAAATAAATGCCATTGCACTTGCGCAAGTGCATACAGCGTATTTGTAGATGCTCATGGGTGGCGATATACATAAGTATCAAACTACCGAAACATACATACATATGTGTATAACCATGTGTATATTTAGAGTTTCTATAATTAAATCGTGTTATATTAAAACTAGGCTGGGACTTGTTTATATTGGACTAGTACCAACCTACCTATAAATACAAGGAAATTGGGGAAAGGCTCAATGCCTTAAGTGCAGCTTGGCTGTCACTGCTGACACGTAAACTCCTTCCCCTCCACCTAATTTCCCCCACGTAGTCCATGGCCTTGAGGATTGCAAATACATCAGCTTGGAAGACCGAAGCTTATTCCCCAAGAAAAAAGTGTAGCTTATCCCCATTAACTTCCATAAAGACCCCAGATCCTGATACAGTGTCAGTTTTGGAGCCATCAGTGAAGATCCGACAATGTGTGAGTCCGGTCTCAGTGATGGAATTAAACCAGCATTCAGCTTCAGGGAACCCAACATTATAGAACCTCTTCAACAAGGGTAATGGTGGCGTACTATTCTGTGGCATTGAGAAGACGCAAGTGCTGAGATCGCTACCGCCAGCAATTGACGCCTCGCCCCACTCAATATTATAGCAACATCGGATTTTTTTTCCAAGCTGCAGGTGGTCTTTAACGCATGAAGACACAAAGTGGCGGTAAGTGCAGCAATGTGCCAAGAGCAGCACTAAGTGTTGAAGAGTAAGCTCCCGAACAGCACACGGCAAGAGTTCTTTTAAGTTTAGCAAGCAGATTTCCCACGCTATTGATTAAGGGGTCTACTACACCACACCACCGATGCATAGCCGATTATGCGTCTGATCATAGAGGTAAAAATTCCGGGAATTAGTTTTGGTGACAGACCCTACGTTTTGCCAAAGACCAGTTTGCATTGCCAAAATACTGCCAATGTTTTGGAGGTCTTGTGTTCCACGTGGATTTCCCCGATAATTTTGTATCCAGAATTACTCCTAGATATTTCACTTCCGTAAAAGTCTGAATTGTGAATCCTTTTAGTGTGAGGGGGTGTAGACCACCCGACCTTCTCCTTCTAGTGAAGAGCAGAACACTAGTTTTGTTTGGGTTAGCGATGAGCTCATTTTCATCGCAACAAGTGTCAATCATATTTAGTATTGTCTGCACTTTCCTGCAAACAGTCGGCAGAGATGAGTCCGTGACTAGACAGGCCACATCGTACGCATAGGCTTTGTCAAAGCAACCCCCAAAGTCTTCAAATATGCCCAAGGCGAACTCATCGATTGTGTTAATTTAGAACCAGCATTAACACCAATAATAATGTCAATCTCGAAATACAAAGCAGAATCACCCTTGCAAACAAGTTCTAATTTGAACTGAGTAGGCAATTAAGAAATATAGTTCTCATTCGAGAGAAAGACTTTGCTCGAGATCTACGAGCCCTTAAGCGTAACTGACAGCGAGCACCGCTGACGATCGAACGTTGAGCTGTATGAGCTTAACGAAGACATGGACATAGTGCCACGAATTAAAATACAGCGGCTCCACTCTGGATTGGTCATGTCGTACGTATGTAGACAGGCACTTCAGTTCTGAGAGTATACAACATGGATCAATATGCTGGTAGAGAGGAAGAATGGGGCCCCCTCTGCGTTGGTAAGACTATACGGAGAAAATATTGGCATTTCAATTGGTGTCAGTTGACACAGAAGATAAAGGACTGAAATGCTTTATTAGACTCCGCCAAAAAAGCTTAGGCGGTTGAAGCACCACGCACGTAGAAAGCAGTAAGAAAGCAGACTGATCGTTTAAAAAATTTAGCCTTAAAAGAGTTAAGCTCAGGATTTTTAGTCAAATACTCTATTTACGACTTATGCCCACAATACCTATCGTCGATGCCTTTGCAATGCCGCCCATCGACCAGTTACAAAACCACCTTAATCGTCGTAGTGAAGTTTTGTTTTGGACCCCTTGAAAAGTAACCCTGTAACCCTGGTCTGCCTGGTTTTGGAGACTAGTTGCGCAATCATTTTCAGGCAATAAATAGAAGTACCATTCCTTTCTTGAAACCATGACCATTTTTACCGTAGGGTTTAACATGTAAACACATGTTTACATATATGTATGAGCCATACTTTATTGCAAATTCCCGCTATATGTAGGCATTTCTGGCATTATAGAACATGACTAATAATAGTCGCACTAATTGCTAATAAATTATGAATGAAGCCTTAAGACGGTTGTAATTAGTTTGTAGTCATTGGTGTTTCCCAGACACTAGCTTAGCTTAGAGTTGTGTGTTGATTTTGAAATTTGCATTTATTTCAATTAAATTTTGAAATTGAAAGACTTTGTTGTAAGGCTTGCTTAATTTGAGAGTTGATATATGATTTGATTAATTTATAAATGGGAAATCATATATGGATATGCAAATTCTCAATACTTAAAGCAATTAGATGCAGCAAGTAAACGAAGAGAGCTTTTGAGTGGATTAAAACATATCCTGACTAGGCCGCAAAAAATAGGATAAAAGGATAGAACAAAGTACCGCATGACAACACATAAAAAGTCTTCGAGATTTGTGATACACGTCGATGGTAGGCACTTATAACTTTGAGGTAGTGAATGAATTTATCTACCTAGGATGCAGCATCTACTCCACCAAATGTATTAGACTCTTATCTGCAGGTGCTACTCGGAAGTAAGTATTAGAGGGAAGAAGGCCTATTTATTATTATTTCCCGAGGAAAGCTGCTGGATCGGAATCTTGTGGAATACTTCATATCTGTCGGTTTATACATTTCATTTATATATTCTATGTACATTCGCAGGTATTAGAATCAAGAGTTCGTTAAGCATTAATTTGAGCGGCGTAAGGTATGCATCTTACCCAGTTCAGGTTGTAGAACGAAGACCTTGTATTCCCTTCTTCTGTAACAACCAATTTTTAACTTAGCTGACATTTTTGTGTATGTAAACACAATCACTTTGTGTACATAAATACATTAAAAGAATTTCGCATGAATTGTTATACAAAGCTAAATATTTACTCAATATTGTTTGTGTTTATGTACATACATACGTATTATTTATGGAATAATTTTGGATATTCCCCAATTTTTCATTGTCATCTTGCCAAATTTCACATCCATTTTAAAGCTAACGAAAAACAGCCATATTTGACAAAGTCAACAGACAGTGACTGTAAACAGCAAGGTGTGTAATATAAAAAATGTAGCAAAACAGAAAACCAAATATTAAAAAAAAGATCGCCAAGCGAATAACTGATTTATGCCACGCATTTAATTTGCCAGCAAAATGTTAATAAATTTAAAATCAACGCAGCACAACAAAAGGAGGAGCTGATTCTGCTTCGTCTCTATGTTTATATGAACACACACATTTGTCCACACCCAGCAAATTTCGCAACAAATGCAAATGAATACTTCTTGCCGCATTTTGGTGCATATTAAAGGTGAATCTGTGTACTTTCCGTACTACAGCGTAAATCATCTTCACGCGTAGCTGCGTTTGGCTGCCGCTATTCGATTTGGCAATACGCTCAGTTTAAGTATAAATTTGTATGCATGTACAGTGACTCAAGCAAATGACCACGTACTGATTTCTTTTTTTTTTGTTTTAATATTCGTTATGTTTTTCCCCCTTAAAAATACCGTCCAAGCTTTAACCAAAACCATATAAATCACAGTTTCAAACTTTATACAAAATTTAGGAAAATTAAACAAATTTTCATAAAAATTTCAACTTTTTATTCTGAATCTTTAGAACATTTTTGGGTATGCAGTTTTATAGCCAATACAATTTTAGTCTAATGGAATGCAAGTTTCAAATGGCTAAAAAACCCCGTCGATTTTTGAGATTTTTTTTTTGGTGACAGATTTATGCACTTTTTTACATATAAGCATGAATTTCTTATGAAATAAAATGCGGGAGACCGTTAGCAGCAAAATTTCAAAATATCAATGCCAGTTTTTATAAATTGAACTTGTTATATTAAAAAAATTTAAAAAGTAGTCTGCAAAAAAAAATTCTCAACGCGATTTTTAAGCTAATTGATACTTGCACTTCATTAGACTAAAATTATATGGGATATAAAACTGCATAGCCAAAAATGTTCTAAAGATTCAGAATAAAAAGTTGAAATTTTGATAAAAATTTTTGTTGAATTTTCCTAAATTTTGTACAAAGTTTGAAACTGTGATTTATATGGTTTTGGTTAAAGCTTACACGGTATTTTTATAGGCAAATAGCAAAAAAAATTTAGCTCGAAAAATATTACGAATATTAAAAAAAAAAATCAACACGTGGTCATTTGGTTGAGTCACTGTATATACAGGTGTGTATGTCAAATTGTACTAAGGCTGTGTGTGTATTGCTGCTGTGAGAATGCCACTGCAAATAATTTTATGCAAATTTATTGGCTGTTTCGTTGTTCTTGTTGTTACCAGTTTGGTGGTTATACTGCTGATATTTACTGTTGCTGTTATTGCTACCACGTTGGCACGTTTACCAATTTGCTTACAGCTCATTTGTTGTCGCAACGTTCAATGCTCATAAATTTCTATAAACGCCGAAAATGTATATTAAATTTTATTTACTTATTTGTGTGCGCGCTATGCTGGAACGCAAATTTGTCTGCAAGTCCAAGGCCATAAGGACATCGATGCGGCAGTCAGCAGGTGCCTAGTAATGTGATGAGATTGATGCGCGGTAATTGTAAAGGTATTTAATCAGAAAAATGTGCTGATATATATTCTAAAAGTATTAAATTAATTTTGCGAATAATAGATGATGTAGAATAAAGCATGGCGGAATATTAATATTATTTAAGTGAAAGTATTTTTTAAGAATAATTAAACTGCGCTGAAAGTTCACTTTACAGAAGAAAGGCTACCAGCCGAACTGATCCAGTAGTTAATTGAAAAGTTTCTTAGTCCAGAAACACAATCTAATTACAAACAAATGTTATGTTTTGTGTTTTTCAATAAATATCAGACACCCTGATGATGGCGTGAAGGGCGCCGAAATAAAATTTTGCCTGTAGAATTTACCGGCCGAAAGGCTCCGCATACAACGCAATAAGCAAATATCTTTTGGGAAGCTCTATAACATTAACGCCATACTTTGCAAGCTTGACTTTTTTCTTGATCCACTTAGTTAATTATATAAGTTTCTTTGAATATTATTTCCCTTATTTAATATTCCAGCATTTATTCCGTATATTTGTCTATCTTCCGGGATGTTTCAAATGTTTGCATTCTTTTCAGGACTAACTTTACATTGGTTTCGTGACTCCACAAAATTAACATGTGGCTGGGACCATAGTCTATCTTCCATGATTAAATTAGAAATTAGAATACGGGAGTCTTCGGGATTTTTAGAATTATTTCGGGATTGTCGAGATTCCTCGCGACTATATCGGGATCCTCAAGACCATTTCGGGACCGTTTTGACTATTTCTGGACTTTGGGGACGATTTCAGAATTTTCGTTATAGTCATCGATTTTGTTAAAGATATATTTGTCGATACATTTTTGATATCGTTATCGATATATTTATCGATATTATTGACGATATTGGTAACGTGGCGCGTTATGCTGGGTTCTCATACTTTCGTCATGCGACTATTATATGCCTTAATGTGTTCGTACTGAAAAACGACAAGGCGAGTTCGACCCGCGCAACAGAGTACGTCAATAACTGCATGCTTAACAGTTAGATAAGTTCAAAGGTATTTATCTAAGTCACCAAAAAAGTACTACTACTAATTTCTAATCAGCCTGTGATTACCGCTTATGCGGTCTTAAACACCAGGTGCCTAAAGCAGTCTCTACCTTCTGTTTAGCCCTTTGACCACCTGCTCTCCTTGTCCACGCAGACGACCAGAATTAATAATTTAAGAATTATCAGTAAAGTACAAAGCTCCATCGAGATGATCAAGTTGCTTGCAGGTAGCACTTGTTACAAGACAAAAAAACGTTGTTGGCAACAAACATGACATTTGGCCGGTGCGCCTGTTTGGTCACCGTAAGTAGTAGTAGTACGCTGCAAACTGATCAGAACGTCACACTCGGAATAGCAAAGGGATCACTTCTAAAGTGGCCTGAATATCAACTGCAAGCGAGACCGCAGTTTCTGCTTGGCTGCTATAGCAGAAAACATCTTAGCAGCCACTTGTTCGAAGCGGAGTCGTGCTTCACGCACGTCACAAGGTATTTCCATGAACTGAGAGACTAGATGCAGACCTACAACGCGCTACCTCACGTCCTACCGATAAGCTACCAAGGTCTGGCTATTGTAGAAGGTCTAGATCCTACTTATCAACAGTCGACCCCGACATAATTAACACATATCCGGCTCGCGAAGGCAACACGCACGATGCCAATAACCTCTTCACTTTTTCCTTTAAGGCCACTCAGCTAAGCCCTCTTTAGTTTTGGTCCTATCCCGTCGAATTAACGCGTTCCTGAGACTAACATTAATTCAGAACTTGATGGCAATGATTGATAGACTAGCTGATTTAAGCAGGGCTTATCAGTGATTATACACCAACTACAAAGCTGTCCAACTATGCGGATGAGAGATATTAGCTTTGCAGAAGAGCCGATCTCCAAAAAATCTTAGGTAAAGGTACATCTAATTAGATGACTTTACGGAAAACAAGCGGAATCAAGACTGAAGTTCAAATCTGAAATGGCCGAACATTGGTAGAAGGCAAAAGTGCGCTTCTCATAGTGCAACGCAAGCACTTCTCAAGTGAGGTCTCTGCTTAGCCTAAAATGAGAAAGGTTTTCTTGCCGACTAGCAGTTAATCGAAAAAAATGCAAAAGAGAGTGGTAACAGCTTGTACGAAAAACTCTGAGTTGGTTAACCGAAAACTTTAGAATGTCCACAGGGTTATCCTAAAAGAAACTTTGTGATCGCCAAGGAACCAAAAGTTAAGAGACCCATTTGAGCGACTGGTCGATTGGGGAGACCTCTGGTCGGGAAGGGACTCCGTTGGCTATGTGATATTTCAAGTACATATCATTGACTAGTAGCCCAATTCTGTATCGGTGACAAAGCGTTTTTTACTGACAAATCTAAACTTTTCCGTAATAAAAACTGTGATAAGAATTTATCAGTGATAGAGAATAGAACCGTAATTCCCAATTTTTCTTCGTGTCATACCAGCCAGTGTTTACAGTTATATGTCTTCACTCAAGTATCAATAACCTCTAGCTTAGATATTCGAATGTTTTAAGCTGATAATGACAAGAAATCACTTGTCACTACAAGCATCCATACAAACATACATATGTAATTATGTGTATACAAAAATCTGTACTAAATTCAGCTGCTCAATAACTTGTCCATAGGCAATTTGACACCCTACCCAATGAACTCAATTTGTAAAACAACAAACGCAACAACAATGACAGGACCAGCAACACATGTTTCACTACTGCTCCAAGGCAGCAAGCAACAAGTATTTCTTGTCAATAGCGAGTCTTTCCAATAAAAACGAGTAAAATGAAATAGAAGAAAGCGAATGAGTGTAAAGATAAGCGCGCAATATGCTGGAGACAATCTGTGGGACACCAGAAAAAAAAAAAAAAGATGAGAAAGAAAACATATGAGATCGAATGAGATTAGCAGGCCAATTCGAGAGTAGACACAACAGCTGAAGTGCTATCAAATTTCGATGCGATGTGTGGGTATAAATTGGTTACAACTGAGGAATATTTCTATCACATACATAAGTTATAAGGGAAAACATTAAAAAGGCAAAGAAGATAAGTGCAATTGGTATATCTATACATACATACATTCAATTAAAGTTTATGTTGCAAGTGTCGCAGAACAAGCATTTGAAGACATTTCATTACGATTTCAAGAAAGAAACTAAGTTGCAGCTATAATATTTTCATATGTACATTAGGGTGCCCCTCATTCTGAGTCATTCCTTCTCTGTATATTCTGATTGAAAATTACGCCTGCTGGAGCGTGCTACGGCTGCCCAATGTAGACAGCATGAAAAGTGGTCTACTTTGGAGTCGCTATGAGGTTCTGAAGCCATTTCTGTATGATCAGGCTATCAAGTGCACAGATATTATACTACCGAAATTATCCTTTGACAAGCCTTACAAGGTCGCAATTCCTGAAAGGGATTGTTGTGAAGCGATACTATCTATGATAGACAAAGGGTCCCATGTATGGTATACCCATGGATCGAAGATGGATAATGAGATTAATCTGCCAATGGGGTCATACCCAACCAACCAACCAGGCGGAAGTCTTCGCACTCGAAGTCTGCGCTCGAGAATGGCTTCGGATAAAGATAAAGCGGCCAGAATAAATATTATGTCGTAAAGGCCTTCGACTCATTAAGAACGATATCAAACGAACGAAAATACACATCTCCAAAAATTACATGACTTTGATTCCATTCATACAATTTTTAAAAAATTTTATGCAGACCTTCTACGCCTAAGCTCTTCTATCAACCAAGGTGATATTTTGGAAAGAATATTTTTGAAAACTAATTTTATTTATGAAAACTCAACCTTTAGAGGTATTTTCAAATTGGTCCAGCTGACGAAAATCTCAATATTTTTTGGAAATATTTTAGCGGAAGTCTTAAAATATAATAAATTTTATAATCCCGATGGAAAAACAGTAACGAATTTTTTATTTCTTTTTTATGGAGATTGATGCACCATAATGTACATATGTATATACGTAGTTGCTGTTACCGAGGGAAAATGTGTACAATACTCAGGCACCCACTTCCTGTGCTTCTAATTTATTGTATTTATGTCTTCTGCGCTCGTGCTTTGGTGTAGGTTGTGCCTACCTGCTTTGAATTTAGTTTAATTGGCCGTAAGCAAACACTTTCTCAGCACATCGACATGAACCACTACAAGCAGCAAAGAGAATATCCAACCAGTAAAATGGCTATTAATTATGATTTCCTTTTCTCCATGCTGACAAGTAAGCCTCGCAGGCATACAAGACACAAGGAAACACAAATTGTCAAGGTGTTAGAATGATCGATGTGGCATGCAGCGTATGAGGGAAGTAGGTGCAGCAGGTCTTAGTAGCTGAACTTCCAAGACACCTGCTATTTACTATTTACTTATGTATTTATTTGCTTTTCTCTACAGCTGTTCCATTGAACGTCTTCGATTACTCGAGAAATTTCATACTATGACGGAGCAAATGTCAGGCTCACTTGAAGCACCTTGCTCCCGCACAGTTTCAGTAGCTCAAAAACAGCTGTGTGAAGTTGACAAATGGAATGTGTCAGCTAATCTTTCAACTGCTGTATTTTCCAAGCATTTTTCAAAACGCTTATATCAACAAAAGTAATCTTAAAAACTAACAGACTTTCAAAGTAAATTTACATTCACACACTTTCCTCTTTCGTTGCGGTGCAACGTGATTAATTTAACTAATTAACTAAAGATAAAATTTTTTTCTACCAACACAAAAGCGAAAAAGTAAACAAAGTGCAGCCTAACAAAAAAAAAACAAATGAAAAATACAAATATTTAAATTTGAATGTCTGACGAAAGTGTTGAAAATTTGTCGCTCAACTCAACTAAGTATACTTACGTACACATCTACAAATGCATACATATGCGCATGTGCGTATGCCCATTATTTGACAATTTGATTAAACTGCCAACACATAATACAATACTAAATTTATTAATTTATGCTTGATTATTTTTCGATTTTTGTCAATTTTAATATTCACCCTATTTTTTCCGACATTTTTTCTCCTATGGTATTTATCTGCTTTATATATCTCGACAAATTTTTCATTTTCGCTTAATAAATGCTGTCAGTTGGAGTGTCATTTACACAGCCATACATACATTAGCACACATACTATTTTTTTTTTTTTAAAGCACATCACAAACTATTGTGCGTTTTTGCCTGCTGTCCGTTGCTTTCAATCTTCTACATAATTTGTATTGACATGAGTGGCGATTAATTGAGTCATTTCTGTGGCGGCTCATAAAATTAAAAATTCAAATATCTATAAGTTGAACCTGTTAGCGGCGGCGAGCCAAAAGCACATTTTTATAAATTCATACACATACATACAAATATGTATTAGCATCTATGTATTTATGTAAATATAACTAAATTAAATTTGACGTAGTCTACGTTGATTGGCGCTACAGGGTTTGTGGTTACTTTTTAGATTTTAATCCAATTAAACGTTGGAAGTTGATGTATTCAATATTTCAAATCGATGTGTTATGGTGCAGCCGCAGATAGTCGATACGACACCACAACTAAAGTGTGAATTTTTCAATTAATTTCTTGACTTATTCTAAGCGTTACTTTAAGATGATTTTGGACCTGCCCACTAAAAAATGTATCTGAACATTTCTTATTACAAAAATCTTAGTTTTAATATCCTATATAAATTTTAATATGTAATTGCTTTTGAACTAACATCCGTTAAGACAGTGACGGCTTAAGCGACACTGAAAGCCTTAGCGATGGATGTAGATGGCTACGTAAGGACTATGGTCCTGGTCCTATGGCATTAACCACTAAACTCGTATCAGCACGAATATATGGCAGTGGTTTCTACTGAAACCGCTCTTAACTTTGGTATAGCTTGAAACATAAATATAGATCTGGACATCGAGATCACATTTGATAACACCTGGCAGAGGAGTAAACAATCTTCAAATCCATATTCAGACACAGATTAAGAGGGCTATTATAAAGATGACGGGTACTGGCATTGAGTCAGAAGGGTTTTTGAGTCAGAGGAGAATGTGATGCGGAGGTGCACTCTGTATTTAAATTTGAACTAAGTACCTTATAAAATTTAGCGGTTATAGGACAACTTTGTACACCAATGCTTTAAGGACAGAAATACAGACCGAAATAGGTGGATTTGGATAGAGGTTGATATACTTACAATCTTTAGGAAAACATATATCAGACTTTATAGAAATAATAAACATTGCGATCTTGATGGACAACTAAGCGGATATTAAGGCCCTCATTTCGTACACCAAACTGATAATATGGGTTGAGTTGGTTCATATAGGTTGGGTAGGGCGTTCTCGAACTAGCTGCCAAGATAGGTCGATCTGCCACTAAGCCGTCGATATGTATGTATGTAGTTGTCTTCGTATCAACAACCTTCAACCAGAAGAGTTCACTCTATAGAGTTCGAGCTCGGCAATATAACTTACCCTTTTATTTGGTGGTCTCAGGTAGCCTCACTCTTTAGAAAGGATATTCGCCAACTATTTCACAAAACTAAGCAAACAAGGGGCGGGCGACGCTACTAATTAACACCATCTCAGAATTTATCGCAAGGAGATTAAGAGGCCAAGGGATCAGTCAGCTTAGATGCTTCTGTGAGAGTACATAATCCATAGCTGCAACAAAAGACTTCCCTACGCCTTAGGCAGAGGGGCAATAGATTAAAAAAAAAAGGTAGGAGACCCTTTCTCAAACTTCTTAACATTCCGTGCTGTACAACTGGGCCAGGCTTTCAAGGGATCAGACTGTATACGTTAGCGTGGAAGCTAATAAAAAATCTTTAAATCAGCTCATAAGAGCATTCGGTCCTTCGACCAATACATACACAACTTTTAGGGTGGTGAATATGTATTCAGTGCTGTTGTAACCGGAAGGGGCTTCTGCTACTATTGTGAGTGAGCAATATGAAATAGGGACTGCTTCTATATTAAGATCCAGAAGAGTGTTGGTAAACCTGTCTACTCCTAGACAAAGCTACTACGTTCGTCAATTCTAAACCTCTTTTCTACTAAAAGGAATGGAAAAGATCATACACAGGTCATTGTATAAACCTGAAAATTTAATAAAATTCATCTGAATTTGATCTTGTTATGACCTCTAGATGACCTTGAGGAATGAAGTGACTCCAATATTCAGTTTCAGCGACAACAAAAACAATTTTGTTTTTTTAATGGAATAAATTTGTTGTCCTATTTGACCATCAAATGACCACGAGGCTGACATTATGGAAGCTAACGGACCTCGAGTTCGCATTCAGCGTGTAGAATAACATACGTACATATATGTAGGTTTGGTTTAATATGCATAAAGCTTTTTTTTTTTGTAAACCTGTGTTATCGACAACGAAATCAGGTTAAGCACTATGAACCGGCACATTTGCATCATAGCTAAAATGAATGTGGGTATTCCGGCTGAAAAAAACAGTGCATAGTAAAAAGATCTCATCAAGACTTATCGCTTTGCTACTTTTTCCTCCTCACAGTAAATCCAATTTGACAGGCTCGTCAAAAGCATAGCAGATATCCTCATTGATTCATGGTTTTTTTAGTATCAAAATGCGTAAATTTTTTTGCAAATAACGGCCGCCGTAGAGCCGTTTAGTTAAATATGCTGACTAATACTCGATTGGACCCCGGTTCGACCCAACTAGTATCAAAATTTTTGTTTAATAATGATCGCTTCTCGGCATGAAATGTCATACTTTCAAGTGTATTTCTGCCATAAAAAAGCTTTTCTGCAAAAAACCGTCTGCCATTCCGAGATTTCCTTATCTAACATTTAGATTTTAGTCACTTCAGCTTCTCAACGGAATATCTCAATAAAAATTCGAAGTAAAATACGCAATTTCGTGCAGCTTAGCCAAAAATGATGACTAAGCAGCGCTTATAAACAACTACACAAACAAATAAATAGCTACCAGAGAAATATTGCCTAGTAAATAAAATCATTGGAAGGCCAAATATGAACTTGCAACAGGCAAAGTCGACAAACAAAAAACGAAAAATCACACAAATTGCAAAAACTGCCAGCTCGAAAACGTGGTAACGCCATATTTGCATATCGCACATTTTCGATTAACATGAAAATTATTACAAATAAATGACAGCGAATTGTAAATGTATTATAAAAACATGATCACAAAAAATAACAAAAAAAAAATAAAATACAATATGAAAGAAAAATTAAAAAATAATAGCAAAAAATTCATAAAAGGAAAAAAGCACAAAATAAAAGAAGATTTTTAGTTAACTCATAAGCGCGGCATATGATGCAACATTTGTGAATGAATTGACAACAAAAGCGTGCAACATAAAAACGCATACTCATACATGCACATGCATGTGTTTAAAAAAAGAATACGGACACTGTAGGAAAAGCGTGCAGAAACTAAATGAAGAATGCTGTAATGCAATTTTCTAATTAACGAGGTAGTATAGAGGTTGTTATACCATAAATTATTTTTGACAATATTTCAGATGAGGAGTGCATCAAATTTTGATGAATTCATGATAATTTTAATCAAAAAAAAATTACTGAAAGTAGAAGTATATATTATGTTTTGATTTGAAACTTTCAGATGTGACTTATTTATTGCAAAAACTATTTTTTCTTATATAATTTTAAAGCAATTGGGTCTGATTTGTATGTAACAAAAGATGCAAACGTATCTAATTTGCATGGCAACAAGCTCATTTTCCGACATGGTGTTTATGTATTCAAGTAAGTAATTGTGCATCTGCATGCATACATATATTAGCGCTGCAAGTGTTACTTGCTGACATTTTGGCTACAATAAAAAGTAAAAACTCAACAAATTGAAAAAGCGACAAACAACAAAAAAAGGAAAATAAAATATATGCATTTACACGTTTGCAATCATAGCCATTTATGGGATTTTATTGCGGCAACTGTGCCTGTTTTGTTTTTTGGTTGTTCATGATATTGAAGGCATGCATTTTTTTTAACAATAGCGGGTAACTGTAATGAGAGTTTACTTTGTAGACACTTACTTGCGGCTTTGTCATACTTGCAGTTTAAACTTTTTGTCAAACTTTTAAAACATTGTGTTATTTAACAACTTTCAGTCAACAGGTGAAGCCGTGGCAAAAAACAGTTTCTATTACCTTCTCTTCCTCTTCTTTTTACGTCCTTTCCAGGCTCTTATAAAACAAATGGCAAGGGTGCCTAAACTTAGTAAACTTGGTAAGATAGGGATTGTGCTATTTACAATGAGATATCAGGTGACTAAAATTCCAGATTTCTGCAACTGCTTCGTCTTCATTTTTCACTCACTTTGAATAATTTGTTTTTGTTTTTTTAATGTATGCTTGTAAAATTTACAACAGCCCAGTTGATCCTGATTTTCTAATTTTTATTAGATTTTACAAATATTATAATGCAAAATGCAGAAAAAGTAGCAATTTTTAAGAAAATCGATTCTTCTCTTCCAGTTAATAAATTAAAAAAAAGGAATAGCTTAAAACAATTGTAGGGCTCCTCCAAAACGAAAAAAAAAATCACAAACAATATTTGAAATGTTATAAATGTACGTTCACACAAAAAGCGTAGCCGAGCCGAGCTAACCCACTCCGAGATGAGTGAAGCTTTCAAATTGCAGTACCTGTGTGAAAGTTTTCACACGGAAAGCTTTTTCAGAAGCGTTCTGGAGCTGAAAGCAAAGCAGTTTTTGATTTTGAATTTTCTATTTAATTTTTCAGCTGCGGTGCTGAAATTAAGATATCAAAATATTTAAATAAAAACCAATTTTACAACTAATCTTTTAAATAAAATTGTGCAAATATTTTTGCAGCTTTTCCTTGACGGTAATTTTTGTGGTATCTTGCAGCCGCGTCCATGAGAAAAGCTTTGCTCGCTTCGCTTAGTGTCAACGCCATCAGCTTCGCTTGGTTTCGCCTGGCTTCGCTCTGCGCCGCTCGGCTTTCTGTGTGAACGCACCCTTATTAGACGCTTGTTACTTGCATTTTATTGTACTAAATTTTATAGAACTATAAAACTGCATACTAAAAAATCTAAAAACATTTTTTTTTTTTAATTTTGCAAAGTCTTTGCATTACAGCTAATTTTAATATTGTAACATTTATAATTGGAGCAGTAAGCAGACAAAAGTATTAAAGCGCCGCACTCAAATTTCGTACACAAACAACTACATGCGTAATAATTTTAGTAGTAGTCATTGCAACGATTTATTTCTATAACAAAAACTGGAGCATTAAAATTTCCAATCACGTCTGCTCCATTATTAATCACGAAATTCTTTCTTTAGTCTGCAGCAAAGAATTTATATGTATTTACTTACATGCACATACACATACGTACATATGCATATGTGCGTTCAAAAAAAAAACATGTGCATATTGAATACAAAGGCGCAACTCATTTTCAAAAATTATGCAAAGTGCATAGGGTGAGGTGCGCGTTAGTGAAGAGCACAGTCAAGAATAAGCAAACCATGGCGTATGAGTAACCGAAAGAAAAAAATCCCATGTTTTTTGTTGGCAGTGATAGATTGGAATGTATGCAAGTGTGCAACATTGCATTACAACTTTAATAATCGAAATAATGAACACGAACACGATTTTTTCAAAAAAAAATTGCGGCAACCGTGATTTTACAAAAACGAGCACGCACCCAGTTACTGCACGCATATGAAATGCTTAACAAATTGGTGGCGCATGTTGTGTTGAATAAGCAAGGTTGGTGTTTTTTAAGCAGCAACAAAAACTGCGGCGAATAAGCTTGAGCTGCTTTAAAATGCAATTTAAAAATTGGTTTTGTCACACCACATCAGCATTCAAGCAGCAAAATCAAAAAGCTTACTCGCCAACAATTGTTCGTGTCACCTTACAGTTATTGCCTCTTTGTCGCTGTCAGCTCTGCTGAACGCCAATTGTCGGTGGTGATCACAAACTTATTGAATAGCTATTGAAATCAAAGTGGAATAGTAATTACATAACAAAGGAGCAAGTTTTTAAGCAAATGGGAAAGGTAGCCTTAAAAAACATGGTAAGCAATTTAATGTGCTTGACAAATGTTGAGATATTAAAGCTGTGGTTGAAAAGCTTGGCGAAAGACATGGTGAGGAAACCCTATGGTAGTAATCATGCTAATCCTAAAGGATAGATAGTTGAAGTGATTTGCAGTAACTATGCAAGGAATAAATTTATGAGTCTTGGGAAGTGAAATCAACATTATCATTTCATAATGAATCATTTTCGTATTTATCTTAATATTCAGACTCAGTCGCAGTCACATTTATATTCATATTCTTATTCATATTCATTATTCATATTCATATTCATATTCATATTCATATTCATATTCATATTCATATTAATTTGCATATTCATACTCATAGTCGTATTCATGTTCATTATTCATATTCATATTCGTATTCTTATTCATATTCATATTCATATTCATATTAATTTGCATATTCATACTCATAGTCGTATTCATGTTCATTATTCATATTCATATTCGTATTCTTATTCATATTCATATTCATATTCATATTAATTTGCATATTCATACTCATAGTCGTATTCATGTTCATTATTCATATTCATATTCGTATTCTTATTCATATTCATATTCATATTCATATTAATTTGCATATTCATACTCATAGTCGTATTCATGTTCATTATTCATATTCATATTCGTATTCTTATTCATATTCATATTCATATTCATATTAATTTGCATATTCATACTCATAGTCGTATTCATGTTCATTATTCATATTCATATTCGTATTCTTATTCATATTCATATTCATATTCATATTAATTTGCATATTCATACTCATAGTCGTATTCATGTTCATTATTCATATTCATATTCGTATTCTTATTCATATTCATATTCATATTCATATTCATACTCATATTCATATTATTTTCATATTCATATTAATTTTCAATTCATATTCATATTCTTAGTCGTATTCATATTCATATTCATATTCATATTCATATTCATATTCATATTCATATTCATATTCATATTCATATTAATTTTCATATTCATAATCATATTCGTATTAATATTCATTGTTCCTATTCATATTAATTTTCATATTCATATTCATATTAATTTTCGTATTCATACTCATAGTCGTATTCGAGTTTCAACTCGATTTTTAATACAAATTCTTGAGCATGAGCTCCATCCATCAGTGGAAAATCTGAGTCTGAGCTTAAGGATCCGTTCTTGTTTGATATAGCAGTGGTAGTGATAGCCATTTTTCATATACATGCTTGGTAGACAAAAGCCGGTCTGGAGCTGCCACAGTAGAAGACTGGGGCAGCGTTTACTCGCAGCAGGTAGTTAGGAGAAGTGGCCATCATTAGAGTCTGCGGCAAGGATTTTACCTTGAAAAAGCCGACAAAGTTGCAGCCGGGCTGTCAAGGTTAATGCCGAGCATCTCAAGAAGGCATCACCATATTGAGGAGGTGAGGAATATTTTATTGTATGGAGCGTCAATATGGTCGATAAAGTTATAAACGAAATCACACGCTCGTGCAGATTGGTCCCTGTATTGATTTTGCGATATAAGAGTATGTTGTGCGTTCCGAACAACGTCAGAAGAGACAGTGCAGGTAATCGCAAGATTCTGTCCTATTACTATAGGGCCAAGAGGAATAGTTGGAGCTGCGCATAAGCTAGATTGTTGAGACCAAACAACTCACGAACGCGGGAGCTATAGACTTATTATTTTTTAAAGAAAATGGCTTAACAGAGAACAAGGGCACTGGCCTTCCATCCGACCCAAATACTAACTGAACACGGTTGTTTTAAAGCATCTGACTTTTCTAGAGGAGTGCTCTGTGAAGAGAAAATAATAAAAGTTGCTGAAAATTATTTCTTTGTTTTGCTGCAGTTCGCAACCGATAGATACGACTTGAGCATAAAGGTTTGGATTCAGCTTAAGCTTCACAATTTTGGGTATATCACGATTGAGTCGCTTAAAAAGTGCTCTCTTAATTTCCATATAGGAAGCACTATTTATTATTTATAACTTGCGTCAAGTGGAACAACAGCGCGGATATTCGTAGAAAACCCATAGGAAATATTTAAACCTGGCAGTTAAGCCACAAACGCTTCGGATCTCAATGCACAAAGAAAATTATTTTTCATATTCAGATGGTCCTATTTATTTTCATATCCCTTTATATTTGCCTATTAACTTTTAATTTTTTATCGACATCTATTTACGATATTTCACATGAAAAAGTCTCTTCTATCATATTTTTTAGGGAATTAAAGCTTATATTACTGGTTTGGTAGCTTTTTGGAGAATAAAAACCAAAAAATTCAGGCAAGAACAGTACTTGTAAATATACATATACAAAACTATGAAACAAGCACAGAATAATGATGAATTATAATTATCAACCAACCACACACGCGCAACATATCTAGATTGGGCGCCTACGCAGGAGTGTTGGCATGAATCGTGCC
The DNA here is from genome assembly GCF_001687245.7 of Rhagoletis zephyria. Classification (NCBI taxonomy): domain Eukaryota; kingdom Metazoa; phylum Arthropoda; class Insecta; order Diptera; family Tephritidae; genus Rhagoletis; species Rhagoletis zephyria. Next base: position 862,360 of record NW_016157095.1, read on the forward strand.
TCGAAGTGGGCTTTACATAGATTACGTGCAAAGCAGCCAGTCAAACAACAAAATCCCCAAAAAAAAAGATGACTGACTGGCTGTGCGGCTGCGCGGCAACATACATATGTACATAAGTTATCGGTGTTGGTGCGCGGCTGCCACCAATAGTTGGCAGATTAAGTAGTTGCATATTCGACTTGTTCGACTGTCTGTCAAAAAACACAATCTATTAAAGTTATCAAAAGCAAAAAAAAAAAATTATTAATAAAACTAACAAAGTGCAGTCTGACTGTCGATTTTCGTGCGGTTTTGAAAAAATCAAAAATCGTTCACTTCACTCAATTGCTTACCTGTATGGAGTCACATTTTTTAGTGCGATATATTTTTGTATTGTTTGGAGTACAAATCGTGCGCGCGCGCGCATAGCACAAAACCGAAATTGCGGCAGCAGCACCCAGGCAGGCGTTCATCCATAACGCGACAGTTGTATGAAAAGATACAGAGAGAACAAAAAAAAATGCTTGTAGTGTTAATGCTGTTGCTTTTGTTAAACATAATAGCGATATTATATGCAAAGCTACTTACTCACTAACAATGTACAACAATAAGTTAGATTTTGACCCTCGGCTAAAGGGCGAAGTTAGCTATACATATGTATATGTAGTATAATAAATAGTACATCGATTGCATGTCTTTAACAAGTAGCCGCTTAAATATTAACCAACTGCTTTAAGTAGATCGAAAAACCTTCAAATAGTGGCGGCCCTTAAGCAATTAGTGGTTTATGGGAAACATAAGATCAAAAGAGCTTTCTCGAACATTGTCCTTCAAAGCAACAATAAAAAAAAATATATGTATGTATGGAGCAATGTGGTGTGATTTGTTAAAAATGGTTATTTGGATTACACCGTGCGACAAAAATCAAAAAAAAAAAATTCATAAAACACGAAAAATAAATATGCTCTACTAGTTTTTCCCTCTGGTGTCTGATTTTTTTAAACGGTCTTTAAAATTCCAGGATTTGATTAATTCAAAAACTGATTTAAAAAGTTCAGTGCAGTGTAGAATAACAATATGGACACTACATATATGAAAGAAAAAATTCTGCAGAGTAAAAACTAGAATTTTTTTCCATTTTAATTAATTTTTTATTATAATCTAATTAAGTTGGAAGGACGAAATTCAATGATATGGCAGCGTGCATATTAGTCAATAACATATATTTTTTTCAAAAATAATAAATATTTTGACGGGACAATCAAGGAGGGGAATGCAGCGAATCCAAAGAAGCGCGAAGGGTTGTTTTAAATGTAAGGGATTCGGTCATGTTTTGGCAGTCTGTAGAAAGGATATTCCCCCAGCGCGTTCCGCGTAAGTGGTATAAGTCTACGGCTCTCGAGGTCTGACCAGAGACTTAACTCTATTACGACGTTGAACAGAACTCCTCCGGAGTGTCTTCGTCAGCGAGACAAGCAAGGCTCGCAAGACAAGCAAGACATGCACGAATAGAAAAATGGTGAAAATTAAGGTGAAATAAATAAATAGAAATGAAGGAAAATGGCGGAAAAATGGTGGAAAATTGGTAGAAAAATGGTAATATGCAAGTTGAGCAACCCGATCCGTTGCGAAAGTTGAGCGCGTCGAGCCACCTCTCCTGGTTAGAGGAGGGTGCACACGAGCGAGGCGAGTACGACGTGTGAGATGAGCAAGACGAGCAAGATGAGAATGAAGTGTGCATGTTGAGAGATAGGATGTATGCTGAATGAAAAGAATGTATGGTGAAGAAGTTGTGTGAGTCGAACTGGTGCAGGTTAGATAAGTCAGGATAAGTCGTACGATCAAGCAAGTTGCGCGGCTGAGCACTACTCCGGTATGTTGTTGGTGCGGCCACTCGGGGAGTATCGTGGTGGCTGTGGTTTAAACCCAAATGTGATTAGAACCAGCAATGGTTCAGTGTGGAGCTGCATTGCAACCAGGTGCCGGACCCATAGCACGGCAGAGGTTTAGACAGGTCTCGAGCCCTAGGTGGTTAGTGTGCCCACCCCACACTGCCAATTGATAATGAAGTGCTTGCATTTCAGGGCTCTGATCAAGGCCTTTGAATTGATCTGTTGTGCTTAGGAGTACCGTGATGTCAACTCATTTTGCTAGGTTGTCACGTTAAGCACCGATGCATCTGTAGAAAGAGTGTACAATGTTACGGCTGCAGTAGGTCGGTCATGGAACGGGACTGGCCGGTATGCACCACCAAGCTGAGTGGTTCCCAGGGCCCCGAAAGCAGTCCGTGTGGATGCTATTGGCGACACCACAACCCTTTCAAGTCAGAGCTTAAGCCGGAGTCGAGCTCGAATTGTAGGGGGAATAGCTGATAGAATTCGAGGTCGGAGGTTAGGTCCGATAAGGAGTCAGGAAACGGAAGGTAAACCCCTGGGGCAGCAGGTCGTTGGTCTGCTCTAACTCCCAGCTGGCTTAAGTAGGTTTCGGTTATACATACGAATGTTCAGTTTGCGTATTTTGGATTTTTGGAGTAAATTTTAAAGTGTTGTTGGATTCTGGTCCGTTGAAAACGGTTATTGGTGGGTTTATTCGATTTTTTTTTCATTTCTAAATCGTGAACCGATTTTTTTCAATTTGCATTTTTTTGAATAACTCGATAACCGGTTACGGAAAACGGCGAATAATCGAACACCCTAATAAGCACCGGTTTTGACGATTTTCTCAGTGGACTCTGTAAGATTATTTAGAGATGAGCTCATGAAATTGCTCGGCCTCAGCCGTCCAAAGAAAGGAGCCTTAAAGTAAAACCCCATAACTGAACAATCAGTTGTACGGAGGCTACAGTGACCCGATCTTTGTTATTTTCCCTGTAAGTCTTCAGTTGATAACTGATGAAAAAATTACGAAGTTTCATGTTCCCAGCTGCATAAATCTCGTATCTGAACAAACAGTTGTATGGGAGATATATTTGTTTAAGGTTCCTATTTTTCAAAGTTCCGACGGAAATGGCTAAATCGACTCACTTCGACGTTGTGATCATTTTTCTTTTATGTACTTTTACCAAGTACCAGGCCCTGCTTAAATAAGAACCTCTCCTGCCGCTGAGATTTCTACAGCCGACTCATTTTGGGCTAACAAGTACCACAATCATCGGCTAACTGAAGTTAAAACTATTTTACATGGCCCTCTGATATTTCGTAAAGACTTTCGTAAAAATAAATGCTTCGAAGCGTTCAGTAAAAGCAGTGTGCTTCCATACTTTCCCTTACGGAAATACTAAAGTTGTTCAGAAGTGTTGGACAGATGTACTCAGAGTTATCGAGAATACGTCGTACAGAATACATCCATGCCTTTATGTTCATTCCTCTCAATCTCAGGGCGCACTCTGATTTGGATTTTGTCATGAACAATATTTTCATAAAAAATTAACAAAAAACTTTTTACTTGTATTGAAAATCATTTTGAATAAAATTACTGTCTATATTCCAGCTCCACGGCTTTTCACCAAACCGGCGAATCGTATGCAATTATGGAGCGGTTCCTCCCCATTTTCATGACACAAAAACTGGACCTAGACTCTATTACTATAGAAGTGAATACGATATGCAATCAGAAAAATATTTTATGTGAGAGTAGGTCATCGGTATTCCGTTACAAAAAAAAATAACTATAATTTAATAGCTAAATTTTCCTGCTAATTGTAATGCACTTCTGAGACTCAAAGCTTAATAAAAATTCCAGCTAACCATTGTTCTTAGTAGTGAGAATTTCAAATCATTATTCACTAACTACTTAGCTGAGTTGCATGCAACACACGTTCCAAATGTGGCTTTTACTGAAAACCAACCAAAACATATTAAATTACAGTATAAGCAAGCAAATCGGCTTAAATGAATTTTAAATAGTCAAAGAAATGGGAATCTGTTTAATTGCATTTTTTCTAATTAAATTTGTGGAAATGTGTTGAAAGTTAGCAGTTATTAGGCGAGCGACAGAATAAGCGAACCAACAAAGTAGTTACGCGCGTTCAAGGCGTTGGTAAATAAAAGCCAAAAGGGGCAAGCCTACAAATGGAGAATGTATGTGAGTTGGGGGAAAATATATATATATCTACGTATGTAGGGGGAAAATGAAGAGGAAGTGCCTAGAAGCAGCGTCTACATTTCACACGTCGACGTGACACTGCACGACAAATTGAATTCAATGAATTTTCGTGGATTTTATGTGTTGAGTGAGAAGTAGCAGAGCTGGCGGTTGCAGTCGAAGAAAATTTCTCCGGAGTAGTACATGTGTGAGTAGTAGTATGTGTACTCAGAAGCGTAGTACTACTTAGATGTAATAATTCTTCTGCAAAGCCCTGGTGCCTATGTATGGAACGCGTTGAGAATTTCAAAAAATGAACAGCGACGATGACTACGACCGAAAACGACAAGAGCTAGAAAATCGAAAATTCCAAAAACGTACCACAAAAGTAATAAAAGAAAATGTTGTCAGCACGCAGTAGCGGGAATAGTTAGTATACGTACATACATATGAATGTACTTACACATGGCCTATGAGTGTATTGCAACAATAACTACCGAAATAGCTGACTCTAACAATAGCAATAAAATGAACAATAATGTCATTGCATTCGACAAACATTTAAGGGGCGTCTGCACGCACTTGCACACACACACACACACACACTTTCACAAAGTGCACACACAAACGAAAACCGCGCCACTGAACAGCTTACTATGTCGCTGGAAAACACAAAAGCACCCAACAACCCAACCACCCCGGAAGAGAGCACGAGCCCAAAACGGAGGGTTGAAAGCGCAAAAACGTGAAAATGCAATTTACGAGTTACAGTTTCCAAAAACAAAACACAAGCAGAAGCACGAGCAACTCTATTCAGGTATGCCAGCACAATTTTGTAAGTAGACAGACACACAACAAAGCCATTGCAGGCGCCCATACCGCAAGTCTATTACATTTTCCATGGCTGTCAGCAAATAACAAAAAAAGTTAAACTCGTAATACCTTCATATATGTATGTATGTAGGAGAACATTTGTATGTTTACTACATACACATTTACAAATATTAGTCGCAATATGCTCCCAGTGCAAACTATAAGCCAAAGAAAACAAAACTATGGCATAAAGTAGTACATAAATACATACATACGTTCGAAGCGTCTGAACACAGTTAAGCTGTCCGTCGCAGAGTCCCTTCGCCACTTTCGCCCTTTTCGCCATTTTGGATTCCATTTGCCCTGCTTTGCACGTCCCTTGGGTCCTTATGACCGTGACAGTGATAGTGGGTAGCAACGACAGCTCTAGCCAAGGGCGACCACAAATTATATAAAATAATTTTATAAAATAGTTTGGTTGTGCCTCCTTTTTTATGTGCTGAGGTTATAGTGTCCTTTCTCTGCTCTCTATTCAGTTATTGTTATTGTAGCGCGGTACTGGCCTAAATGAAAATCCAAATTATTTCAGTTTTACTTTTCATTGTTTTTTTTTTTTTTTTTTTTTTTTTTTTTTTTTTTTTTTTTTTTTTTTTTTTTTTTTTTTTTTTTTTTTTTATAGCGCCCTACTAAATATATGGTGTCTGCTTGCATTGCAGCCGAATGTTATTAAATGTGCAACGCCATTAACACCAACCAATGCGTCGCGACGGTGGTAGCGTCAGTTATGCAACCGTTATGGTCATATAATTGCTTGCACTTTCATGTGACCTGTAGGAAATCGGTCGATTGTCTTTGAAATCCTTATTCTAAATCAGCGCTAAACTGAAATAAGACTATGCAGATGAATGCGAGCTACCTTTCATCAAAATAGGTTCAGTTAATTTTAAGTCGTGGCTGAATTGAGTATCCAAGACCCAGTGTCGTGTAATGTAGCAGTTAGTTCTTCCTGTCTTGATAAGTTACAATGGAATGACGGGGAAGTCAAAAATCATCTAATGAACCTTTACCACCTGGACGAAGGCGGTCAGGCTGCAGCTGGGTATTGACATTGATGGCAAACCAATTCCAATGGTGTATAACCCGAAAATGCTCTGAGTTACCTTCGACAGCCGGCTCTCCTTCTCGGCGCATACTATGCCTCGCCGGTATGGTCGCCAGGACACAGTGGACGAAGCTACAGACATACCAGAACACGGCTCTCCGGTCAGCGCCTGCATAACATCTGATGTAGCTCCCCATCAAGGAGCATAACACAATGCTCTGTAAGCAGTTCCTAGTAGGCTGCTACAGACGCGGCCTCCCGAACAGACAACTTCTTGCAGCTGAGCTCTCGCCAAGGCACGTCAGGAGGCTTCTATTCGAGTTCCGAACTGTAATGCTGTTTTGGGCACACAACTACCCGACGTGGACAGGACTGCGCTTTGTCTATGTCTTCGCCAACTTCGCTCTGGCTACTGCAGCAGGTCAAACTTGAAGCTGAGCTGAGTTAACGCAGATGTACCCAACGAGTGCCCCTAGCACCTCTTAGAATGTCCCCTAAAATCCCACCTAGCTAATGCCCTTGTGCCTGTGGACAAATGATGGCGGCCCACGGAGTATCTGAGAGGCACATTCTGCGGAAGATTTTCGGGCCTTTGCGCGTTGGCGACGGTGAATTCCACAGACAATGAAACGAAAGCGTATTAAATTCAAGCGACTAAAGTAAAGAAGAAATTTTCCTACAGGGTTTTTCAAAATCATCAATGCTAATATACCTATTCAAGCGTATTTCAAGCTGCATACGGACATGTGGCATATGGTAATAGTATGTATACCCACAAATAAGAAATAAAACAGTAATTTCCAAAGTCATTACTACATTTTGTGCGAGCGTGTTGTAATCCCCGATTTTCGACACACAGCTACAACAGGCGTTCTCAATTTGGACACGCATCTTCTTTTTTTTAACAAGGTTTTTTCTAACTATACCTTTTTAGGTAAAATGTAATTTACATTTTTTCTAATGCTATTGTTTTCCATCTAACGCCGCATACATTGAAAATAAATGCATTCGTTTACAACAAAGCAGGCGTTTAATTGGAAATGCAGCGAGGGTTGCAATAAAGCAATGTGCCTTTTTGGATATAAATAAGTAATTTGTAGGCGCCTTTGAGGGTTGTTTTCTTTCCTTCTTTTTGATTTTGTTGCAGTGGAAATCGAAAAATTTAGATATTGAAACAATAATAAATAGAGGCGGTAAAATTTGAAGGCATATCAATAGTATAAAAAAAATTTATATTCTCAAGGCAATTCATTTAGGTTTTGCTGTTGTACGTAGCAACAAGCGACACCATGCTACTGCAACTATTATTAATTAGCTAAATTAGAGAATATTTAATGGTGTTTAGACAAATTTTTGGCGGCCAATGAACTGCGCATTTTCTATTTCACGCCTTCTAAATTAATAATCGAATTCATTTATTAAAATTTAATACATACCTATTGGCTTGCAGTGTTTTTTTTTTTAATAACAAAAACTGTTCGCTTTTCAAAATTTTGTGAAACACAAATCGTTTTTACTTAATACTTCCACTTAGTATTAGCTTTTGTTATTTTTCACGCTTTTTTGACTTTAATAACAACGTCAAATATTAGATACAAATTAATTAATAATAAAACGTCAGCAGACAAGCGTGAAAGTTGAATAAAAAACTGCACAATAATGCTAAAGTAATTAGCGACTAGAGTAAGGAGGGAAACCAAAGACAGAAAGAGTATTGTGTTTTTTTTTAAGAGAATATTAAGATGAGTCTATCTACATACATAAATATGTATGTATGTATGTATATTTATTATATCTGGACATATATGCTTCGACTGTTTGCTGAAACAGTAGGAAAAAAATTTGACAGCTCACGCTGCCAGGCGATAGCTAAAATGTTCCAATGGCAGCACGAAATGAAAATGAAATGCACCAAAGCAGAAAACCGCCGATGCGAAATACAATTAATCAAATTTATAATTAGATGCCTTACAAAATATACTTTGTGTAGCAAATTTCTTAACTCATTAAAAGCTCTTGGCGGTACTGTGGATGTTGGCTATGGAAAAAGTTCCATTAGGGGTATTCATCAAAATTTCAAAACACGAAAGTTGACGTGATTTGATACTTTTAAATAGTGTAAAACTGTAAACCCAAACCTATGAAAATTCTACTTTGGATACTTTGTTTAATATTAATGCAAATCATAAAAAATTCAATATATATTGCATTTTTCAAATTGAGGGGTTACATTTTTTTTTCGTTTTTTAAATAGTGGAATCGTGTTTCTCGTCTCAAAATCTATATTATTAGTATAATAAAATATACAACAAAATTTTTTTTTGAACAAATGCGGTGGATTTTGCAAGTTTTTTTCGAAGAACACTATTCCCGAACAATTTTTTTAAGGTCAAGGAGTAATCGTGGTTCAGTGCCGACAGTTTTTCGTGAAAAGCTTTCAAAAACATTTGGTTTCATATCAAAATATTGCTTCTGTCGAAAGCATTCGCATGGAGTGTTTAAAAAGCACACCGTGCGGCGTTGCTTTTGCTACGAGTCTCATCAACATTGTGAGTAAGCAAAATGGTGGAGAGAAAAGATGCATTCCGTTACGGACCGTGCCACACACTGTAGAGCTAAATCTCCCGACTGAAGTCAGAAGTGTCAAATAGCTGCCCATACACAAGTACATGCTACTGCATGCTCGGACAAGCCTGACAACAGAAGCACTATGGGCTGTCCCCCATCGACCTCAGGCTCGCTGACTTCGTGGATGATAAAGGCACCATTTGATGAGACCTCGCTCCTCAGGGGTTGGGCACTGCAACAACAACAACCACTGAATGTATGTACACATTTTATATATAGTGCTTTGCTTGTACCAGGACCAATTTGCTGGAGCTTTCATTTATTTCCATTTCTGTGATATTACTAAATATCCTAAAAGGCAAAAGGCGAAATTTGTTGGAATATTTATCAAAATTTATTTACGAAAAAAGGCATGTTCACCATTGTTCTCAAAACTCAAAATACTGTTTTCAGCTGTTTTTGAATCGATTGCCTGAATGCCTTTCAAAGTATACGCAGATGGCTCTACACGAATGAATAAGAAGCCACAAAAGAATACGAAATCACTTTTAATAAAGGAAAAACAAAAAAAACAACATTTACCAGCAATATTTCAATATCTAAATGGGTGCATGAATACGAGAAAAATGTGCATCATTTGTCATTTTTTTTAAATATTGTTTTGTTGTTTTTTTTTTTTTTTATTGCCAAGACGGTGCGTGTGACGGTGCATATGAAAGAAGTACTGGGAAATCGAAAAAAAACATAAAACAAAAACGAAATATTTTAAATCTTTAAGGTAAATCACATAAAGTGAATGGTATGCAATTCGAATACGTTATGGTTAATCAGATCTTTATGCTTTAAAGATTAACAAATGATTAAAGTGGCATTTAATTAAAAAATATATGTAAATATTGGTTGAGTAAAATAAGGAAATGTGTGTGTTGAAAAATGTTCTGGAAAGTTAACAAAAATATTTATAAATAAGTAATTAAGGTACATATAAAATGAAGAAATTGTTATGGAGTAGGAGTGGAGATTGTGATGCTTTGGCGCAATGCATCCGATCGCTCCAGCAAAATAATCTTTAACAGCAGCTAAAATGTAAAGGTTATCCGCAAAAAGATCTATGAAATCCCTAAAACAAAACCATATTTAAATAATATACAACGTGTCATCTACAAACTCTTTCTTTCGGAAGCGCACACACATATGCACATTAGGGCGGGTCAATTTGTATGGCAGATTTTTTTCAACTATGCACGTATAGCACAGAATAATTATACGTGTAATTCTAAGCAAATTTGCCGGTAGAAACCATGGATCTAACATCAATTTGGAGTTTGGCAAATTGCGAAATAATTTCCAAGGGGGAAATGTGCTATCAGATCCGGCACGCTTACATTGCGACCAAAGTCTATGCAAATAGGTTCTTGCATCAATCTGGGTAAAATTGATATCTCATAAAATCTTCAATTAATGTTTCTATTATAAAATGCACGGAAACAATCCTACCGAAGTTTAACTTAACTATGTCCCGCAAGATAATACTAAGCGAACAATATCGAAAGGATAGCCATTTACATTTGACCACCGATCATAAATTCCCGGACCTCAAATGAAGCATCGGTCTTAATTTTTTCGCCAAATAACGCATGTCAAAGCGCAGATTCATAAAATCTCCTTGAAAAATGTCAGAAGGACTACTTAATCCTTTTCAGGGAGCGCCTGAGGGTATAGCGAGCCTTAACCGCCAAAATGAAGTAAGCGATATTTTTTACAAAATTTTATTTTTGATGCAGAAACGCATCTAGATGTTCTAGAGCATTTCTGCATCAAAATATAAAATTTCGAAAAAAATTTCGGTTACGTCTTTTTGACGTTGAGGTCTCGAAATATCAGGAGACAGCTTTATAAATCACATATTTACATAAATATTTTAGTTCTGGTCTCATACCAATCTATTCAATTCGAAATAAAGTTGTGTACAGCAATTGGCAACAACTGTGAGTTGTTAAAAAATAAAAAAAAAATAAAAAAAATTTCAAGTTTTCCCAATAAAAAGGTTTAATTTTCCAACCCAATTGGATATTTTGTCAGCAAACACACTATTTGAACTTGATGTTAACTAAAGCTTACATCAAATTAGTTCCAATAATAAACCAAACACGGAATACATATGTACCTACACATGTGTGCATATATAATTATGCATGTATACCAAACAAAAACAATAATAACAAAAATAAAATGAAGCTTATTCAGCCAATGCAATTTGATATCAACGATTATGGCATTAAATGTAATGTGAGATGCGTTTCATTGCCGCCGGCATAACAGCAGACAACCAAACAACAACAACAACAACAACAGAAACGGGGAGATGTATACGACCAGCGCATGAACGGGCAATTATTTATTTATTTATTTCAAAGCTTACAATGAACTATGGGACTACAGCGGCCAAAAGTAGTAAAAATGCAGATGCATAGCAAAATATTCAGCTAACCCAAACCAAAAGGAATTTTGGATGAAAATGCATATTTGCAATCATGACACGAGCTTAAAGTAGGAACAATGCAAAAAAGAAACATTTTTAAGAAAAAATTTTGATTTTGTCGCAAGTAATTTGAATTAATTTTTCCACGCAGTTTTTGAATATATCTATGGTCAAACATTGCTTTAAATTTTTATAAACCTTTTAAAATATGTATATAAAACAGTTTACTTTAAAATTCCACATAATTTTGTCAGCGTAAAATTCTTCGAGTGCTTACTTTAAAAAGGGATATTTAAAACAGACCTAGGAAGCGAGCTAAATTATACTTAGGTCAAGTAAACATTAAATATGCTTGTCAAATCTCAAATAGTTCCAGCTGCGAGGAACTGCGAGTTCAGTTTCTATTCTTCCTTTTATAGACACACCTCTTGTAAAATTTATTGAATTTTTATTATAGAGCTGAGAGGAAAGACTCTGATATGTACATATATATAAATGAATAATATCGCTAGCTTAGAGTGAAAAGTTGCTAAGTCCACTTTTTATGAAAACTCATATTTTGATATACGAGGCTAGAGAAATTGGATACGCATCGTTTCGAAAATTATAAAGGTACTTGTTTTATTTTTTCCTCTTCATAAGCAATAAAAGGAAAATTTGCTAAGTCCAAAAGAAGCACCACAAATCCGATAAGGCCAGAATAATACCACATCTTTTAATAAATATCGAATCCTTCTGATTCTTATGGAGTTTTGCTTTGCTTTAAACGAGCAAAATGTTTGATTCAAAGTCTTGCGAAATAGTTAAAGAAAATGACTAGAGGAAGATTTTTTCCTCTCCTGTAAAATTTTTAAAATGGGACTTAGCAACTTTTCTTTCTAAGCTAGCGATATGCAATATAAAGTAGAAATTAAAGAATGTGTAGATCATTCAACATTCAGCCAAAAATGGACGCTTCGCTGGACGAGATCCGCTTTCGATGGTCTTGATGGCCTTAGCTCAGCTTTTGTTGTACATATAAAATGTAGGTAAAATTTTAAGTTTCAGTGTAAATGCATATCGTGCACATAATTTAGTATGCAGTACAGTTTAGTAATTGTTTTCGTTTTGTCATTTTTGAAATGAGAAATAGGAACTGTTTTATAAATAAAATAAATGTGCCTGTTCATTTTCTCCCAAATTCATAAAATTTAGTACTTGGAGCCAACAAATTTGTTTATGAAGTGGGCGCCGTAATAAGGAACACTTTATTATCTTCCAAGCTGGAAAATTTTGGCTAAAACGAGCAGGGCACACCGAATTTCTTCAAATAAGATTTGTTTTTTAACTTGTGCCTATCTTTCTAGAATTACTGGATGATCATTTGAACCAATTTTGATGATGCTTCATATTTAAGCTTTTCTAGTTAAAACCAGCATATGCTCTGAATTTCATCAAAATCGGATAACATATACTATTTCCGCCCACAAAAGCTGTGGGCGTGGTAGCGCGTTGGATGTTACCATTTTCCACATTTCTTCATTCCTAAGTGCTGAACAGCCCATATACGAAATTTCAGCGAATTTCTAGTACGGTTACTACTTTTGGTCACAGCTTATATGGGGACGTCCCACTGTGCAATGCCGGCAATTCCCTAATCCGTGAGTTGATACGCTACGCGATGAGTGCGTATCTACGTATGTTCTTTTTTTTAGTTATATGTATGTATTCGTCTGTACATACAAAAACTAATTGTACATATTTCAATTTAGGTAAGCCTTTCCAGAAGCTAAGAGATCAAACGTTTGCTACTACGTTCAACTGAGTGAGAACAGTACATATTTCACGCTGATTCACTTTAAATGATTTTTTTTTTTTCAATTTTCGAAAACACACATAATTTTCTACTTAAGAAAAATTACACGCGCTTAAATGCGTTATTGTTATTAACTTATTAAGTGTCGAATTTGTTTGCTATACGTTTAGTGTGTGCGTTAACCTTTCGTGGTTTGAGGGATAAAATCATTCAATACTTAAATTATTCTATTACATAACTTCATTTATAGGCAAATAGCAGCGTGTATAAATAAGCCTTTTGTGTTTTCGTATATGGATTTTGAATGACTTCATTCGCCTCTTTTGTCTTTGGTTTTCTTAGCTTCTTCAATTCTTAAAAACTGCCTTCTAACCGTCAAAGTTCGACATCTCCTGCTCAACTCGCCATTCTCCTCCATCTCTAAAACTCTTCAAACCAATTAAATTTCTGTGAAACATCAACATACATCAATATACTTTTTATCATGACCTTCTTCTGTTTCCTCGTCGTCTACATACATAAGTACCTCAAATCATCTACATAATTATTGCCTCATATTTCAAATTAAAAAATGTTCACGGCGGTTATTTGATTTCTCCGAAAACTTGTAATTATGCATATTTATTTCTTGTCCATTCTGTCCATCATTTTTCGTTGTTTATTTATGATAGCATTATTGCTTATTAAGTTGTGATTTGTTTGGTAATTATTCAAGTTCGTAGCTGTTGCCTAGTATTTTTGGTATAATAACATGCTTTTGGAATTCTAATTGCTTTGAACTGGTTTTAAATAATTCCGTCTTTATTGACATTTTAAATGATTTCGCATTTGCATTCATTAAATATTTGCATAGACTTATACATTTGAAAATACGTGTGTTTTTCTACATAAAAGCACTCAAGTATCAATTATTCGCAGTCAGCAGATGTTCGGGCAGAATTCAGAAGAAGCCATTATTTCCTTCGCCCATTTATTTTTTGGTGAATTGATTTTGACCAGCAAGAGCACCACCAATGAATAATTCCTTGTATGAAATAGTAGGCTTTAATATTTGCATGGCTTATGGTTGCATAAATAATCTTGACATCAACGAATTCAGAGCACTTAGAATACCAGCTCAAAGTTCAGATACATATTTAAGTTGCGAAGGCTTATAAAACACAATTCATGTTCACTGTATTAGGTAAGGTTAGTAGGCTGCCTCCATAGATGGAGGCCTACTTAGACACGACAAAGCTGTCCTTTGTGATGCCCTTTAGAGGAGGAAAAACGATGCAGCGAGGCCGAAATATGAGAGAAGGGAAGAGAAAGAGTCGGTAAGGTAAGAGAGAATGTCGAAACTACGACTTATTGAAAGAGAAACGCTCCGTGCCCGCAACGAAGCTCTTCACGCGACTGATATCCATTCCCGAAAGCTCATCGGAAGTGTGGAGGATTTTCCCACCTTGCACTCCAAGGTCTTCGGCCAGCGCCCGCTGAGCTGACTAAAGGCCCATCTGTCCAGAAGCAGACCATACGAGGTCAGGGGAGCCCCCAAGACCTTTTCTATCCAGAAGTAGTTCCTCAAGGGTTCCCTTACTTTCCAGCTCATCGGCTATGTAGTTTCCAGCGATTTCTCTGTGACATGAAAACCAAATAAAGGAAGTTAGACACCGTCAAGGAGCCAAGAGTCGCGATAGCTACTTGCCGGTCGGAATAAATATTCACGTCCTTGAAACTTGTTACACTAGAAAGCAATCAATACGAAGCCTCTTTTATTGCGGCCACCTCTGCTAGGAAGACGCTGCAGGATGATGGAGAGTTCTTCGCATAAAACACTTCAACCTACCTTCCCATTTAGCTTTAATCCATCTATAAATAAGTTTACAGGACCCCGATTTCAGATACTGCACCCCTTCCAGTCCTATCTCGCTGAAATTTGGGTGGTGAAAGATCCATTCGGATGTAGAAATGGCGAGCAGTGGTCTGTCAGAGTCCGTAGGAACCCCAAGCCGGCGAACTTAAATCCCCCCCTTAGCCTTATTTTAGGCGCACGCAGCGGGAGCCTTTCCACCTATATCTATAGGCACAACATTTAACATAACATTGAGCGCCAGAGTAGGTGTGGTTCGAAGTGCCTCACTGATTCCAATTTAGACGGCTTTTTGGACCTTTTCCAGCTGCTCCACCACGAACCCACGTCCAGTGCTTTCCACTATACGAGTACCCCATATTAAAAGTTGCCTTAGTTATGGTTCCATAAAGCCAAAGAACTACATTCGGCGAAAGAACCGAGCGCTTACCAATGGCCCCTCTACAAAAGTACGGGGCTACTGTAGCCTTCTTGACTCTTTCCTTGTCCTCTTCACCTTGTCATAGAGCCGTAGAGGAAGACCGGTATCTTGTCCTCCTAGTAAAAAGAACAAGCTCGGTTTTACTGAGGTTTACACCCAGCCCGCAACTAGAATCCCAGTTCTCAACCAAGTTCAGGTAACCCTGCATAAGTTAAAACAGTATGTCCGGAAACTTTCCGTTTGTTATCAATGCTACATCGTCTGCATAGGAAACCATCCGACAGCCACTTCTTTCCAGAGCCACTAATAGGTCGTTGACTACAACGACCCAAAGCAGCGGTAAGGAACTCCCCCTTGCGCGGAACCTCTAAGTAAACCTGACAAAGTCGGATCTGACCTCTAGCTTATTTAGGGAGCTAGGCAAACAATTATTAAAAGTCGCAACAAGGAAAACAGCGACAAAATCGGTCAAAATTTACGAAACGTTTGTTTTGGGGCCCTTAGCCTTTAAAAGGATCCTTCTCTCCTGACTGACCTCAACGCTTTCACAGAAGAGTCTTTATGAAGTTCGCTTCGTTTTCCTAACATATGCCAAGTCCAATCGTCCACAGTGCCTGGTAGCAGTCTGATTTACTCCTCCTGACCTTGTTAAAAACGCCTCTACTCGAGGTCCAATGGTCGGAGAGCTCCTACGACCAACAGAGCGGTTTGCTGTTTCCTTTGTAGTGGCTCAGAGAATAAAAACCAAGAAACCGGTTGCTATAAAACCATAATCAATTACTTCGCATTTTAAGGAAATTTCATAATTTAGTGCACTAATTTTTACTAAAAAGTTACATCAACTTTGACAAATTCCTGCCCAAAAGACCAAAGCACTTCTCGACTGTGATTTATGCAACTCTCTTAAAAGCAACACCCTTTCGCACATTTCCTCAATCTGAACAGCCATTATCTACATCACTCCATCGCACCAAACGCCACACGGCCAGTTGTCAACTGCCATACAGAATGCTAAACTAATTTATTGACCCATAAATAAATAGCAAACACATTTTTCGCATAGCAATTTGCAAATTGTCTATTTTCTACGCTGATCTTTTTTCGCGCTTGCCTCTTTTAGTTGCCCGCTTCTACGAGTGCATTTGTGCATAGGCGCAGCAGCACATGGCCCCCCCCTGCCACAGTGCGCAAAATTCAATTAATGAAGTTGTTTGCATTTTTGAACGTCCAACAAATGCCAGCGACAGCCCGTGCAACAATAACAACAATAACAGCAATAGCAGAACAGCAAAGGCATTAACAGCGACAACATTGCAAGTGTCAGAGTTTTTTTTTGTACTTTTAGTCATTCACTCCGCATTTGTTGCTGTTTTTTAGCCAATTTTAAAATTGTGCGCGCGCATTCTTTGCTCAATCGCTTGTTGCCGGGCTGCTGCTACGTACATAGATGGCGATCGCTGTGCTGGCGCTGCTCAATGCAATGCGCGTTCGGCTCATTAATTTGATGCCAATTTTCAAATCAGTTTCTGACATTTCTGGTTGGCATTTGGAATTGGGTGTATGTATGTACATTAGGGTGGCCTAAAATAAAGTAAGTTCGGAATTTTGATGCTCTCACCTCCTAGAATTGTTTTATACCCAAAAAATTGAACCCCCGTACTTTTATTTTAAATCAAAAAAATATGTAAAGGTCGCTCAAAGCGCTCAAATTTTTCCATGTATTTTGTATGGGAAAAAAAACAAGTTTTCTTAGAAATGGAATAGAATTCTGGAAAATTAATACTTTTCGATCGGAAAACTTGTTTTCTCTTCTGGAGACTTCCATTAACAATCCACAAATGTCTATTTAACAATTTTCTGTTATTAATTATTTTTTATAGGACCCTCAAAATCTCATAAAGAAATCGCTGGTATAAAAAAAAACGTAATAATAAAAAATTGGTTGTTATTATTGACAGTATCCTAAGTAGTCGCTTTAAAAAAATAAAAATAAAAACTTGCGCCAGTTGCGATCAGAAGACGTTACAGATGAGTCCAATTGTATTCATAAGAGATTAGTCGAGCCTAATTGATATCCAAAAATACTCGTATGACACTAGTTGTAACTAAGTAATGCCCAGTTGTCGACAACCAACTGAGACTAATACCGAAATATTCTTTTTAGAGATTTGATGCACAATTTTTTGTAGGGTAATAATGCCATGGAATGTGAGTGTCATCGTCATTTTCTGGCTTTTATTGCAGGCTGCGTCTATTAGATGCCGGCAATTTTTTCTGTTTTATGTTTTTTTTTTTTAAATTTTTTGTTTAATATCTCTTTTTACCTTTGTCATTATTGCTTTTGTATATTTTTTTTCGTTTGCTTGCGATGTGTGCTGTGAAGCGCGCAATTTTAATTAGTGTTGCATAAAAAAAGAACAACAAAAACCACAACTTTATGTTGGCGCAACGAAACATAAATTAATTAATTAACTAGAATTTGCAAAACGCAACGCTAGTGCCTCACACATTTAACATTTTTTTTAGATTTTTTTTTTTTTGATTTTCATTATACATAAATATATTGTTTTATTTGTTTCTGCTTGCGTCTAGCCGCAACAAAGACAAATTGACACATTTCTACTAAATTATGCGTACGGCAGTTTGTTGCCAGCTTTTTTTTTTTTGCTGCATGTTTGCACTTTTTGTTATTGCGACGAAAAGTGCCACAATTTCACGCTTTTTATTCACGCCTTTTTCACGCTGTTGTACAATTTTTATAATCTATTATTAAAAAAGTTTTTTAAATAAAACATTTTGCGGCATTTATATGTGTATTTATTTATTTAATATCTACTATTTATTTAAGAATTTAATATTTGTTTTAAAATTTAATATTAATTTCGTTTTTTTTTTCAAACTTTATGCTTCAACAACTTAACGCCTGCGGCCGCTGTTTTCAAGCCATTCACATTAGCCCCGTGCATAATTACAGGTTTTTTAGCTATTTTAACATAAAAACAAGCACGCTAGTACATGCATACACCAATAGCCGTCCGCCCGCCCGCCCGCTCGCTCACCTTACAGCAATAAAATGTTATTAATTAATTTACTGCCAGCCAGCGTTATTACAGCTTGATTGGCCACTTGTGCAAAGGAAAATAGTTAAATCTCGCTTTATGGAAACCTATTTTAATTTTTTTTTTATGTCGCAGTCATACTTTGGCGCCGGCGTCGCTCAACTTATTTACTAGCGCCAATCACTTTGTTGGCATTCGCAGAAACCCGCTCCGCCGCTTGAACGGTGGGCTGACATTACAACCAGCGGTTATTTTTATAAAATCTAAATAAACATTTATTATTCCAGCAGTTACCATTACTTGCGATTGCGGTGAAACTTGTAAAATTTATGCATTTAGGTGCCAGATTTTGAAGCTGCTGATCTTGCATATTTTGACACAATCGTTGGTCTGTTGCACAGCAGTATGGCATAGTTTGAATGGCGTGTGACATCATTAAGCAGCGTTTATAATTTCCAGCGTGTGACTGAATGATTTAGTTAACTAAGCATTCGGCTTTGGCTAATGAAGTTTGTTTGTGCTATTTCGATTAGTTCGCAGTGGAAGAGCAGATTCCTCTCTCTGCGTGAACCAAGATGCTCTTATATATACAAACATATAGCTCCTTAGTCATACAAGAAATTCTGGACAATCTGATGCAGCTAAAGAATTGAGTTATATATTAAATTAAAATGCTACCCGCAGAAGTTAGCCAAAAATTCTTAGATTCAAATCGATGGTTCAGGCACAAATTGTATAGAAACTTGTAAGAAGTCCCTTAATATATTCTCCACTCATTGTGGTTACTTTGGGTGTCTAACAAAATAATTTCAAGTAGGTTTTAGTTTGTAAATATTTTTAAGAGGGCTGCCACCCGTTTTAAAAGTCGAATTTGATTAAATTATACACAAGTTATAGGTAGTACTAAAATTAGTTTGAACATAAAGAATACCTTTGGGGTGTAGGAAAAGGGTTGCCACCTGTTAACAAATTTAAATTTAGATTATTTAATGAGCTAAATGAATTATCAAGCGAAAAGTTTTGCAAAGACTTCATTTCTAAATTGCATTTATTTATTTAAGAGGGTTGCCACCTATTTACAAAGTCAAAGTGATTTTAATTTACCACTTAATTGAAATATGTATCATTATCAGCAGATGAATTTGATTCTTAAGCTGAATAGTTTCAGATCTCGACACTTAACAAACTCCTGCCTTTCGTAACTCGGCGCAAAAATTTAAAATAATGGTTCCGTTTGTCATGCGGGCTGCGCCCCTCGTGCAGATGGGTGGAAAGGAGTTTGCCTCCTTATTATTATTATTATTATAGTTATTATAATATCAGACGAAAGTTATTCCAGCATATTTTTGTTAAAAAATACCCCTTAAGGGGGTTGCCACCTGTTGGAAATGTCATATTTAGCTTAATGCATCACTTAGTTGAAATACGAGCAATACTATTTTGAAAAATTTCAGTTTTAAAATACTTTTGAAGAGGGTTGCCACCTTTTTAAAAAGTTGAACGTTCTTAAATTGAGCCCTTGTTATATGACATATGAATGCCAATAAAAACGTTTTAAAAAATATTCAGTTTAAACATTTATAATATTTTTTAAGTATTTTAATAGAAATGCCACCCGTTTTAAAAGTTAAATTTAAATTAATTATTAAGTTAAACGAATCAATAAAATATTGGTATGTAATAAATCAGTATGTTTGCATAAATAGTAGGTGTTTATAAAAAAAAAAAATTTATTGGACCGAAAAGTAATACCTCCGGCAGCATACGTTGAAGTGCCATAAAATTATTACTTGCCAAAGCCAGCAATTTTTCAAGAGTTTCGCGATGTTATTGTGAACCTTATATTTTGGTATCAACACTAAATATGTATTTTTTACAGTGTCCTACTAAAAGTTTTTCATGATTACTTTATCTTTTATATTTTCCCATTAAAATGGCATTAAGCCTAATGACCTGCTACTATTGGCAACAAAGATTAAAACAATAATTCAAAAACAATGCATTAACAACACAATTAAATGTTAATAATATTTTTATCAGCAATTATGAATTATAATTTATTAATAAAAATTACCTGTGTTGAGATACCAGGATCAGGAATAAAGACGAAAGTGATTTTCAAGAAAAGTAATTCATTTATTTTAATCTTATAATAATGATAAAGTTAGAAAACATATTCAGAGCAAGGTTTATGTCACACGGCCGTAGAGCAACTGCTTTACATTTTTTGATTCTTGTCGCAGCATACCTATAGTTTCATACTACAATACTAATTTGTGTGGCTTTACATTTGTGTAGTGTGAGCTAATGTCAATTGGCTCTCAATACTTTACATATTTATGTTAAGGTGTACATACAATATGAATGTATACATTACAACAACGTGTTATTTAAATTAATCTTCATTCCCTTAATAAACGGCAAAAATATTAATCTCAATTTATGTTTTTTTTCCAGCATCCTTCTGCCACTGCCTGCGCCTTAATTATCAGACATTTTGCAGGGCAAAAATGAAACAAAAGTAAAGGCAAATATTTATGTGTATATGTAAGAGTCAAGAAAATTAATGCAACAAAATGTTATATTTATAACTGTGCCATATATATTGTACACATTTGCATGCCCACATGAATATCCTTGCTGCTTAAGACCCTTTTCTTCTCATACACTTTACAGCGCGCACAGCCATCATTCGGATCAGCATTCATAGCCATACAAATGAAAATGTAAAATTGTGCAACGAATGTATGTATGTATGTAAATGAATTGCGCACAAAAGAAGGGAAATGCGCAGAGGAAGATGGAGGCAGATTGGAAGTAAAGAAATTTTTAAATGAAGCAGCAAGACAGAAGTAAGAGGCAGAGATAAAATACTTAATTACTTGGCGTGGTATTTAATGAAAGTTTTTTGGCACACAGCCAACAACAACAACAACAACAACAACAACAACAACAACAACAACAACTATAGCAAAAGCAAGCACAACATAAAACAACCATGTATATGTATCCTGAGGCCTTCGACAGTTGAACGAATATGCAAACACAAGTCTGGTATGTGTGTGTGTGTGTGTGTGTTGCTGTTAATGTGAATTTCATTTGTTGCAATATTTTCGAAAGCCATTAAAATAGCTAAAGAAGGCAAGCAAATGTATAAGGATATCATCACAAATACCTGCAAGCATACACGTGCATGTTTTTATATACATACATAGATACATACATACATATGAACACAAAAGGCTTAATATTAATCCACCCCC
>NW_016157095.1:883794-938122 GCF_001687245.7 Rhagoletis zephyria
CCCCCCCCCCCCCCCCCCCCCCCGCTGACAAAAAAGAGTTGACTGAACTAAGAATTAATTCCCTTATTTGCATGTGTGCAAGTGTGGGTGTACACACGTGTGTGTATGCGCTTCCGAAGTGTGCCTGTATTTATTGCTTAGCTGATAAAATTTACTTCTCGACTTGATATTTTTGGGTTATTTTGTGGTCTTGTTTGGCATAAAACCCCATAGATGGAGGTAAGATATTTTGTTTGTGGCTGCAGCGCCGCGGCGTGGTTAGGAGTTAAGAATTTCTAGGAGGGTTGAGTGTGGTAAGGTCGAGAATTTATTTGTTACTTGACTTGCGGTTATCATTTGCCTAGTTTGCTCAAGGCTATGCATAAGTAGGCAAGTATGTGATGTATTATGCGGGTGTGTGTTGTTGTGTGTGTGGGTTTGATGTACATATGTATGTATGTATGTATACCAGAAATTCTTTAAAATTAATTCACACAACTAGCCCTTTAAGCGACTGTTGCTCTATATAAACGTTTCCCATAAGATATATTAGGTGGATGTGAGTATATGTGTGGTTTTTAATTTGTTTTCGTATAACTGAAATATATACCAAAGTCTTGGGTTTTCGTGCTTCAACATCCCTTTCACTTACTTCTATTTTGATTGTTTGAGTGAGTGCGTTTCCACAACTTTTCGCTCACAAAAGACTAATGGATTTGATAATTATACAGTAAAAGTTTGTGTTGAAACCTGTCGTCTGGTGTGGGGGCCTACATGTTTGTGTAACGAACATCAACATGCATACATATGTATGTATATTCTTACTTATGTACATTAGGATGGCGCCCCAAAGAAAGTTGCGGATTATTTGGATGGTGGGTGATGCACCCTAATGTATGTACATATGTACATGCACGCGTGACTCAGTTTATCTATGTACAATTCCAAAAAATTGTCAACTCATGACCGTGCAGATTCAGGAAGAAATTATGACTTAAAATTCTATCACAAAAAAGGCACCAATCGATTGGTTCCCAGGCCGCGCCTAGTTCGTGCAGAGACGAAAAAGGTAAATCTAAGAACTAATATCCTAGTCTTAAGAAATGGAGGGTACACTTCTCAACGCAATTACGAATGAAAATCTAGATTAATATATAGAGATGAAACTCGTATTTCCTCCACTCGAGCCCGATGAGGTGAGAGCAGCAATTATATGGCGTAGGAGCAACAAAGTCGTCGGTTTACCAGTCCAGCTATGCAAAGCTGGGTACAGAGGACATGCACCCCATCAATTTGATCCCAAAGTTTGCAACATCAGTTCACTGTGCCAACCAATACCCCTGAATAACCCACTATTTGCGCTGATTATCACGAAAGACTGGCGTTCTACATAAACAAACTGGTTGGATGTTATCAGAGTGACTTCAGACATGGACAGTCTTCCATTGACTACATTTTTGTGGCACATAAAACTATTAAAATAACCTTAAGCCACTTTGAACATAAATTAGAATTCCAAAAATTTACAAGAACAAAAGATACTCGATGAGGATGTTTTTAACTCTAAGTTTTTTTCAAAATAAACATAAGCTGTTGATGAAAGTTACCGTATTTTTAGAGCCTTTGTGAAGGACTTTTCAAGATTTTTTATTAATATTTCCGAATCGGAAGACGATCTGAAAATTAAGTAGCCACCCAGACGTTATCAATCATCCACTGTGGATTCTTCATTCGATTTGTGATTTTATATTTAGAAAAAAAAGCTAACTGTTTGAGAAATGATTGCGATTGATTAATTTGAGTAAATAATTCATAACGATATCTGACAATTCTTTCTCAAAAAAAAAGACATTTTTTTCTTTCAGTCAATTTGCTCCTTTCCACTTTGATTAGGAACTTCAAATCCTTTAAAAAAATGTAACTATTATATCTGTTATATATAGTTTAATATCTATTTTTGTTCAAAACCTTCATGAGTCATTAAAGTCATTTTTCTCGCTTTAAAGCTGTATCAGCTATGACGTTTTCCAGCAAACGGGTGATAAGTACAATATTTAGTTACTTCCCCTTAGCAAGGGTGGCTTAGCTATTGAGCTACCCTCTGTGCTACGCTGTTTGCGCACCGCGCCCCCTTTCACTTCGTGCCACCCATAGGCACGTAGGCGTCAAACACAAAATGCATATTCATTCATGAACTCACACATTCAGTTAAGAACACCTCAGAATAAAAATATGTGGGTATATATAAAATATACCAAGTTAAGGGTTGCATAAATTGTTGTAACAAAAAAAATTCACCGCAGCAAGAAATTTGTCGCCAAACAGCTGTAATGTTTAAGTACCTATTTATTATGCTAGAATGGCAATGGGTACTTGGATATAGGCATTTATATATGTGCATATCTATATACATAAGTATATGAGTACATCTATACTATGTATGTATGTACGTACGTAGATGTACGTAAATACCCCCAAGGTGTAGCTGCTAAACTTTTGGCGCATTCAACGAAATGATGATTACATCAACTCCAATCACAGCGTACGGCCCCAGTACAACCCCACAATTCAAAGCACAAGCACTTGAGCGCTTTAATCGTATACGAACATAAAAAATATACATACACTTACATACATACATATTTCATAAACACCAATGTTTGTAACAGCTTGCATTTAAAACATCTAAAGCTGTCAACATTCGGGAAAGTTACGCCTTGAATCCCTCTCCTACCCAATCTCGCCGCCCTCAAACTCTCCCTGCCATTTTAGCCACAAATTTTGTTGCTTAAACAATTTAAAACTTTTCATGTTTTTGCCTATAGCGTTTTTTGTATGCGGTCGCAAAATTTTCTTAAAGTTGTTGTAATGCTTTTAGCCGTTGCTAAACAAGTAGCTTTTAGTCGTTGTTACATTGTTTAACGCTTAAAGGGAAATTCATAAGAAAAATATGTATGTATGTATATTTTTTTAAAACCTACACAAAACTCCTAATCACTTAGACTGAGGAAATTTTATTTCTTGATTTTGATTCGTGAAAACATCAATACTTTCACCCTCTTGTCTTGTGGTACCTCCACCTTTAGTTTGTGGCCGCTTTATCTTTACAACTTCATAAATCCATTTTGAAACTTTATCAATAAGCTTTCCAAACAAATCTTCCTCTCACTAGCTCAGTGCATGTACCCTTAACGCTTATATCGCGGTATCTTAATTAGCAGAATTTGTTTAGGTTTTGTTTGCACTCATTGCGTCTTATTTTTGTTGCTGTTGCTTGCAGAAATTTTAATTGCTGCGGCTGCCTTAAAATTACAAATATTTATTCAAATTATGCTATTTACCACCTCTGTAGCTGAAGTATCTACAAATTTATAAAAAATATTTTTTTATTATCTTTAGTATTTTTACCCTTAAGGCTTAGTAAGTAAGGTCTAAAGAGCACATTTGTGCGGTATGAAATATTTTTGGAGTAATAAACCCCCAATTTTAGATGGATTTTCACCTTAAAATTATTCTTAAAACTGTGAATAATCCGACTGAATGTCTCAAACTTCGACTCTTCAGCAAAGGGACTTGCACCATCGTTGGTTCTTCAGTTTTATATTATTTCGCTTTCAATAAAATGTTTTTTAGCTTGATATTTGAAATCTAAAAGGCAAAAAATGTACAACAAATTAACTACAAAAATTCGAAAAGGATTTTGCTTCACCTGGTTAGGCCAGTTTTGAAAAGGTGGCAGTTAGAGGGTTAAAATGTTCCACAAAAATGTTAAGCGGAAAATTTTTTAGAGATCGCTGAAAAAAAATCTTCTACGTATTAGGGGGATGAGCAAATATATAAATTGCATGAAAAATAATAAAATGCCCCCGAGAAAATAGTAGACTTTAAGCCTCAGTAATTAGAGGTTGCAATGAGATGGAGTAAATGCCTATTGGAGTTAGACATCATTCATTCTCTGTGCTGGACTTCACAAAACTCACAAGAAAAATTGACCACCTTGCAAAAAATCTTCAGTTTACTAATATTCAACCCTTTTTTGAATGTAATAGCGTATTCAACACCATCCAGAGAGAAGGGGTGTGTAGCGACGTGGTGGTGGGTTTAAAATCTTAAAAAATATTATTTTCGAGTTATTTGAAGGCCTCTGGACTAAAAGTTGAATTGTAAAAGAATTTTGAGGAGAGCCAAGAAATATCTAGCAGCATAGTACACATGCAAAAGGACCTTTGGAAAGCAGTGGCGACTATCAGCGTACGTCAACTATGGGGTGTACACCACATCTCAGGAAGTGCTTATCATGATATTTCACTCTCGGGCCCAGCAATACTGAATTAAATAAGAAGGGGCGGCTCAGTGGAATTGGAAGCCAGCACTGATTATACTACGCCTGTTTGCCACTTCAATACGAAGGTACTAGGGTGTTCGATGTTAAGCCTTTTTCCAAAACCGGGTTGTGAGCTATTCGGAAAATTGCAATTTGAAAAAACCCGGTTTCTTATTTTGAAATCATGAAAAAATCTGATAAACCGGTTTTATTTTACAAAGTTTTCATACAGTGAATATTCTTATGTTGGCATGAAGTCATGATCAAAAATGACAATAACCTAAAATATGGCTTTTATTTAGAAAAAAATAAAAGCAAAATAAGTTCAAAGTTTGTTTAGGTCAAAAGTAAAACAAATACAAAAATATTAGGCTGCACTTCTTTATTCATTCTGAATGTTTGGAATAAACTTGTTTGTTTACTTATTCTTTAGAACGTTCCTGATGATATATTAACGTATATTTCAAACGCATTCTCTTTATTCCGGCTGTGAAATGGGATTATCCGGAATGTATAAAGAAACGCAGCCTTAGTGAAAAATTGACGATTCTTATTTTAAATTTATTTTAATAATACATTGCAGTTTTCTGAATTTTTTCGGATTTGAGTAGTAGTTGAGTTCTTATATACACCTACTGCTATTTGGAAGGTCCATGGTTAAATTTCTGGTCCCAGGAACATCAAAAAAGACAAACCTCTGAGTGTACTTCTTCGGAGCTGCAGTAAAAGTGTAAATATCGCAAAAAAAAGTCTTGAAAACCTAGAAAAACTTAAAACTTTTATTGGGAGATCAAGATTTGTATAAAATGAAAAAACCAGTTTTTTCGAACAAAACACCCGGTTTTTTCGATATCCGAAAAATCAAGATTAAACGAGAACGCCTATACATTTCTAAAAAAAAATCGGTTGAATCCGGTTTGGAAAAACCGAGTTAATCACCCTAGAAGGTAGGTTCCCGACCAGATAAGAATGGAATGCAGGACTACCAGTAGCAGAGGGGTTTTATCCATCTACACTCATGGTTTAAAGATGGAACAAGGAACCGGATCCGATGTCTAATCGAAGGACCTGCAGATCAACCGGTACTTTCGTCTACCGAACGACTGTAGAGCTTCAAAAGAAAAGGCCAGTTTTTTTGCCGACATTCAAGTGGCAATAGGATCTAAAATAGTGAAATCGGAATAGTGAAATAAGAAGAGTCAATTGATCACTTTTTGTGTCGATGTTCAGGTCTACAGACAAAGCGCCTCAAGCACTTAGGTTCACGCTTCTTCAACAGTCTGGATGAGAGAGCGGAGGTGGAACTGTTGGGTCTCCTCGGCTTCATTAGGGATAGTAATGGGTTCAGTAGAATAATGACTTAAAGCTACTCTTTCGATTATAGGTACGTGTCTCCTCCTGACACTCGCTTAAAGAGGGCACTCATAATGGTCTATTCTGTCTGCGAGTGAAGTAAGAATTATTCCACATGCGACCACATAATCCAAACTTACCTATTTGAAGGCCACTTAAGCAACACCACACCTTCCACTTTTAAAAAATATTCACAAAAGGTGACTAGTTAAACAAAAATAAAAAATAAGAGCGAACAAACTAAAAATGACTGCTCGCTACAATTATACCTAATTATAGCAATTGTCATGAATTGTGACAAGAGCAAATGTCAGCAGATGGATGAAAGGTATTGAAATCCGCAAAACAACCACATAGACAAGCACATGCTCATAAATACTGACACAGATCAAAAGCCTGCAATTTCCAATTGTATTCGGATGTGCATTCAAATGCAAAACGCTTTGTTAACTCATCGACAGAATTCTCAACCACTTAATGGTTTAACCAACTGGTCGGACTGGAAAAGAAAACAGAAATCTTCTACTCGTAAAATGGGACTTATGACCGCATAAATTCGCAATGAATTCATTGACATTTCATATGCGACGTTCACATTGAACTAAACTGAAAATTAAATTTCTAATTGAAATGTAAATTATGCAACTAATTTCCGCAATTTCGGCTACAAATACATACATACATAGCTATTGTATAAAAGTATGTTTGTATGTATGTAGGTAAGTTTGCAGTATTCACCCTTCTCTACGCACAGCTTCATCGCACAAAAGAACTTCATTTGTAGCCAACAATTGTGTATTTAAAATGCAAAAACTGAAAAATCAAAAACTCCAATTTGTACTAGGCAAAGTGTGCGTGTTTGCATGTGCCTTATTGTGTGCTGATTTAATTAATCATTTTTGACTTTTCCAACTCATTACGCACGTGTAGCGATGAACGGCGCTCTCTCTGCTGCCAGTGGTAGTGCCTCCATCCATTGCTATTGTTACTTTTCTACATACTACTATGTATTGATGTTGTTATTGTGGTACAGCGATTTTTGTTAAGGGTTGCAAGTGTGCTGGATGTTCTATTGTTTAATTTTGTGAAAAAGGGGTAATTTGATGCAGACAGCAAAAGTTGACGGCCGTAATATTTTTTGTGGTGTATGATAACAGTAATTCAGAGTAATTCAGCAACAACAACGATGACTGAGATTACTGTGTTTTTACAAGCTTTTTTTTCTCTTTTGTTTTCGTTATTGTTGTTTGTTGTAAAAGTTTGTAGTTGTAACCACAACAAAGTGAAGGTGTTACTTTGGTTAGAGCAATTCAATCCCATTTTGTATGTTGACGCTAAGTTGGAGTAAGCTTTTGAATTAAATAAATATGTGAAACTTTTAATGGGGGAGCAAAGTGAGTGTGCGTTGAGAAAAAAAAAAAATGTGAGTATGTTAGTTTGAAATGTACTGCGTATATGAGTATATGAGATAAGGCCAATACATATGATTCTGGAAGATAGTACTAGGTAGTTAGCTTTAAGTCTCTTGGATTGCCTTTTAACCTCTCACATTCACTAGTGGGCTGCTACCTTCTTAGAAGCTCTGCCGTGTATCTTTTGAATCGATTATAGAAGTCCAGGATCTAAATAAGCGACTTATAGATTACACCAGGCGACAGTAAATTGTACACAAAAAAACACTCAATATATTCGAAAAATCATGGGCCAAATATAGCAAAACTGCGTTTTAAGTTTTTCTTTCTTTTTTAAAAGGCTTTAATGAGCTCTTTTCAAATTGAAGAGAAAATTCTGCAGAATTAAAGCCAATTAAATTTGTTGGGCGATTAGGTACCGAAATTTATCTGATTTAATCTGCACTGATTTTTCAGAACATGAACATAATACTTAAAAATCTACTGATTCTAAGTGTTCTACTGATATTTGTGCTGCTTTTTAAATAAATAAGCGTTGCTATTGATAAATGTTTTATTATTTTAACACTTTCCAAAAAATTATTGCTCTAAAAAGTTTCTTTTTTTAACATTTTTTATCTTGAGAAAATATTCCAAAATTTTTATTGAGCTTGAGGCCGTTTTTAATGAAAAACTTATTGTGGAAAAGCAACAATAATTTGCAAAAATGGTAGAAGTGATAGCTATTTCGGAAATCACCACGTTTCCTCATGAGACTTGTTGCCTTTTTCCACTATTTCATTTGTTAAACCAACTGCAACCAAGCGCAGCTATTTCAGTGCTATTTAAACTTGATCATGTGCTCCACACGACCCACTTCACCTATGTCCGTGTATACGATAACTCTACTAAAAATGTAATTATCTCAACGAAATTTAGTATAGGTTGCCCTTTAGGTTGGCATTGCAAATCGGATGGTAACCATGCTCACCTCCTACATAGCGAGAACACTGAGCACCAATTTCAAGGCCATTGTCTGGAGGCGGAATGATCCCCACTCAGAATGAATGAAAGTACTAGACCCATATAGTAAAACCTCGGAAATTTTTTGGCATTCGAAGGTCAAATTTATTTTTTATGATCATATTTAATTTTTTGCCTCAGTGTTTTTAAAATAAGTGGAAAAAGGGTTAAAATTCATATCGGAGTGAAATATGTAATTTAGGTAGATATGAGTCACTTTATATCTCTTTTCGGTTATTCCTCTAACTTAATCGAGCAAAGGTTAAAGGTTTTGTCACTATTTTATGACAATAGAAGGATTTACAGATGCAGTCGGTTACAAATAACCGGCCATTTAAGCACGGAAGGTATGAAGTAATTTATGCCACTTTCAAAATAAACGGCTCATATAGTGAAATATTTAATTAAAAGAAAAATATTAATAAAACAAACGAAACCCTGTTATTCGAGTATTTCATAAAAATTTAAAGAGTTAAGTGCTGTCTGCAGCTCTCAAAAAAAAAAAATATAATTAAATTTTATATAAAACAAGTAAGAGCAGCGCTGTCTTCGGCTATGCCGAAGGCTNTGGATAAATCAACTCAGCTCGACGTTCTGATCATATAAGTATACATTTTAATGGGTCTATCTCTTTTTGTTCTGGTACTTACAAACATCGGACCAAAGTTATAATACCATTTCATGCTCATGAAAGGTATAATGACGCACAAGAAATGGAAAAGAAATTTCTTCTATCAAAATTTCTTAAATCTGTATGCAGTTTTTAAGCAAAAATACATATTTATCTCTTCAACAACACTTACAGCAGCAACAAAGTACATTTTCAAGCAACAAAAATAATGAAAAATATGTGTAGTGATTTTTCGTTAGAACTGCAGACAGCGCTTTAAATAGAATTATCGATTTTAAAGTTCATACCACAGATACTATATATGTACATACAAATAAACGCAGTACGCTATTTTAAACAGAAATTGCAAGGAATGTGACAAACCTTTCTGAATCATTTCAATCATCCAAGAGACAGTGGTGCTCCATTACATTTAGTAAATAGCTGGTCGAGAATTGATTAGCGTATTTATGTTTAATGCACATTTTCCATATATGTACGTATGTACATTTTATGTTAAATACAACTAAGTAGTATTATTTGCATGAACATCAGTAATATTTATATTGTGAGCACTTTTCATTTACATACATAAACATTTGCACATTTGTTGAATGAACGATTTGATATTTCTCAATTTAATGCCAATTAATCACTAGTAAAATACACTTTATTTGAAGTGATTTATTTATTGGTAATTCTGCACACTTAATTAGCATTTGTTGTACATGCATACATGCACTGTATGTGCAAGTATATGAACTGGATTATTTACATTATTGGACCACACTTTAGTTTTAAATTAATGCATTTGTAGCTAATATTTTATAACAGCTTTGCGACGGTAGTTGTTTGGTATTCATTTCGATTTGATTTCAACTTTCGTTAGTTTATTTTTTTATTAGTTTAAGTTTCTTTAGTCATTGTGACTTAATCTTTTCTGGTCAGAGTACCTACAAAGTTGCAATTTATTATTTGACTATATGCGTATTTATTGCTCATTTAATTAAATGCACATTTTCTTCATTTAAGAACTATAAAAGACTCACTTTCGTATTTATTGGGTTTTCTTTTTGTTTGTAACAGCAATTTACACTTTTTATTTGCAATTGGATTAAGCACAAAAGCACAATTTTTGTTGTTATTTTGTTCAGTTGGTAATTTAATGCATTTTATTACGTTTTTTTCTGGCCATGAATATTTGTTTTGAAGAACTTTTTGCATTTATGGGAATTTTTTCTTTTCGAGTTTTTGGTTCATTTGCAACACCTTTTTATTTTTTAATGTTTTTATTTGCACTTTTGTATTTCATGCTCGTTTTTTACTCTAATTTTTTTCAAGAACAAATTGTATTATGTATTTGGCTTTGAAAATTTATGTATCCTCTTATGTACATATGCTCATACAAATTTTGTATTTTTTCATACAAATTTTTTTCGTTACAATTTTTTTTACGAAAAATTATATTTTAATAGTTTTTGTATCATAATTATTTTTATTGATATTTCGATGGTTCGTCGTGTTTTGTTAGTTAGTATTTTTCATATTTCCTTAAAACTTGGATTTTCTAATTATTTTAAAGTTCTTTTTTCAATGCTTTTGGTGTCCATTTTAAGTGTTTCCTATAGGCAGGTTTTAAAATTGCATAGTTTTGTTATTGAATTCAGCGTATTATTCAATTAAATTTTAATAATTTTTCATGTTCAGACTTGTACCTACTCAGCACAGATTTGGCAGAATTTTCGTATGCCTTTGCTTAATTGGTTTTAAATTTTTTTTTCGTCTTTGAATAAATTGCCATTACGAATATCGTTGCGCCTAATCATTCATATTTTTAAGTTTTTTTTTTGTGTTAAGTTTATATGTTTTTTTTTATTATAATGTACATTTTACTTTTTTTAATTTTTTTTAGATTGTCCCTAACTCTTTCCTTTTTTAAATTTTAATATGTGTGCCTATTTTCTTCCTTCTTTGATCAAAACAAAAACAAACATCTGCTTGGGACAATTTTGCTAAAATTTTTATTTAATTTTATCATTATTGATATTTTAAGAACATTAATTCCGTTTCAATTTTTAATTCGTCCACTTAATTAACCAATTCAGGATCCAAAGCAATCAAAAAAAAAATTCATTTGCGTCGTCACCGTGCATTTTAAATTTCGAATATTAAAAAAGAAAATCGATTTTTGTTGCTTGCTTATCTCTTTTCGCATCTTTCTATTTCTATTCGGCTGCAGTACTACGTATGTACATATACACTCAGTGTCAAGTGTTAGTGTACATCTTGTTCTAATATAATACCTATTCACAATTATTTTAATGAAACAATTTTTTATTATTGTTTTATAAAACTATAGTGCATTCGATAACATAAATCGTACAATTCTAAGTTTCACGCTTTATATAAAATTCATAAAATTCCAAAAAAAAATTCATCAAAATTTCCTAATTTTTTTTTCAGAATTTCTATAAAATTTTCAAGTATGCAAGTGCTTAATCAAAAAAAATGTCTCATGAAAATAATTGTGAATATGATATTAGAAAAAGCTGTACACTAACATTTGACGCTGACTGTATGCCTTGTAGCTGTGGCTCTTCAAAAAAAAAACCTAAATATGCCTGGCATGTTTTCATTATCTTGCGATTTTTTTCCTTTTCTCTCTGTTTTTTTACTACTCAAGTAAATATGCGTTCCCAATTTAACGTTCTTCCTGTGCTGGTCTACGCCTAAAATTGCTGCTTTTTGTTTTGTGCGCCGAAAAAGGAGAAACCTACCTACATATAAATAGAAAAAAGTGATAAACATACAAAGAAGGACTCCAAAAACCAAAAAGTCCAAAAAAAAAGAAAAAACAAAACAAATTCATTTAATCCAAATTGTGCCTTCGACACACGGACAACAAACTCATTGATGATGGTCTGGCTGTTTTGTTAAGTCTCTTTGTACTCTGCCCGCTCAAGTGTCTGCCTGGCTTGTCTGCGTTATATATGTACTTATAACGGGTGATTTTTTTGAGGTTAGGATTTTCATGCATTAGTATTTGACAGATCACGTGGGATTTCAGACATGGTGTCAAAGAGAAAGATGCTCAGTATGCTTTGACATTTCATCATGAATAGACTTACTAACGAGCAACGCTTGCAAATCATTGAATTTTATTACCAAAATCAGTGTTCGGTTCGAAATGTGTTTCGCAAACCCAATTGCTGCGAACGGCGACGAATCGACATTTCACGGTCTTCAGCAACACTCTCAGAAACAGACGCAATATTCTCTTCTGTACGCACTGTACGCATTCGTGTGGTTGGTTTAATGTCCAATAAAGTAAACTGAGTGCGAAACTTGGTCACAATCGCATTAATTGTTTGCTCACTTGGTCGATTATGTAGACCATAAATCGGACGTAAAGCGAACCGAACACTGATTTTGGTAATAAAATTCAATGATTTGCAAGCGTTGCTCGTTAGTAAGTCTATTCATGATGAAATGTCAAAGCATACTGAGCATCTTTCTCTTTGACACCATGTCTGAAATCCCACGTGATCTGTCAAATACTAATGCATGAAAATCCTAACCTCAAAAAAATCACCCGTTATGTACATTTACTCCAAACATACATACGTACATATGTACATATGTATGTATGAATCCCCTTATTTTTGCTGCCCGCTCGTCTGCTGGTGGTTTTGGTTTCTCTTGTAAATATACAGTTTATGTTTATATTCATCTATGCTGTTACAAGTAAACTGCACCCCACTACCCTCCCCTCTAACCTATCGACTGCTATGCTCAACCATCTTCGTTAATATTCGCTGCCTAGTTGGGGTTGTTTTCTAATTTTCTTCATACAACCTTTGCACATAAACGCTGAAAATATTTTTTTCTAAATAAATTTTCATATTTACTGTTAGCTAAAGTAGAAAGAGGAGAAGAGGTAGAAGACGAGATGCGCCCACACACACACATACATACATACACACGCGGATGTTAGATTGCGCCGCGTTGGTTATCAATGCGAGCGAGTATTCTGGGTTCACCGCCACCGTTAACGTCGCTGCTGTCGCATCCGCAAGGAAATAAAAGACATTTTTGTAATACCAACCGCGCAGTGTTGCATGGAGCACAAAAAAAGAGCTGCTGCTGCTCTGTGTTTCAAACTTTGTAGATGAGTACCTAATTTCAATAGACTAAAATTTTATGAATATTTGTTTTTATTTTAACTTTTACAAGAATTTTGCAACTTTAGTACGATTGGGGTTTTTTAGCACACAAAATTCTCATTCAAAAAGTGATGCACTTTTCAGTACACAATATTCAAATTTTTAATTCTAATACTTAGCATCAATTCACTTGGTTTTTTTTGCTATAAATTTTGGAGTACCGCGTTCAATTCGTTCGCTAATAAACGCGCCGTATTTCGTCCGTACACAACAACCGCACCGGGATAGTATCTGCGACAAACTGATTGGCTTTCCCAGTTGGTAGCCGTACGAGAGAGAGGCGCAAACTACAAGAATCGCCGCCATCGTCGGTAACGGCGTCGAGGAAATATGGACGAACGATGGCGTTGGGTATACCTATGTATGTGGGTTGGAAAGGAAGCCGACGGAAATGCACCGTGCGGCATAGGCACTCACACACGAACACGTAAGAGAATTTAGAGAGAGAGAGAGACTCCAGCTCCCACCCAGATAAAGATATGCGCATACACAACTCCAATGCAATTGCATCTGTGTATGCACAAGATGACTCCCACTCGCAGAGCCTTGGCGAGAGCCGGCAATGCACCCAAACGAACTTTATCTACCAACTGGTAAACAATCTGATGTGGAGCGTGTCTGCATTTCATCTTTGGGTGATTTCAACACACTTACAAAAATTTCAAAAATAATACTTACTGCGCTATGCGAGAGAGCTGCGTCGATGTTTTGTTTATTTGCCTGAGCACAACAAAAGAACTGCTTGAACTGCTAGAAAAACCAGTTTGACTATATTTTGTTATTGTTAAGGTTGTTTGAGTCTCGCAGCTGATTTGCAAAGTAACAAAACACCGACGAAAAAATAAAACAAAATAACATCAATAACAATCTTAAATGTTTGTGGATTGTAAGTGCGGCTTTGCGAATGTAAACAAATAGCAAGAAGATATAAATTGATGATAGCGTATTATATGCATACATACGTATGTATGTACATTAGGGCGGGTCAATTTGTATGGAAGATTTTTTCGACTATGCGGGTATAGCACAGACAGATGCTACGTGTAATTCTAGGCACATTCACCTAAGAACTCATGGGTCTACAAACAATTTGGAGTTTGTCAAATTCCGAAAATAGGTTTCTTAGCATTTTACTCTAGTGCCGTAAAAAAGTGCTGAAATTTTATATACAAACATGCTGTAAAGGATTTTTTGGTATGAGGAATCCATTTCTGCAATTATCTTTTTCTTAGAACTTCCACCCGAGGGTGCCAAGAGGAACATTTTCACATTTTCTCGGAAACTTAGACCCATACTTTGTTCAGCAAATTTGTTTAAAAATCCACGTAGAATTCTCATATGCTATACGCGCATACAAACAAACAAAATTTACCCACCCTAGTGTACATATACGGAGATTCGGCGTAACTACAATAAACGCTGCTAATTCAGATATTTATTTTGCGATAAAGTTGATTTATTATATTTACTAATGCCTAAAGTGCTTTTTGTTCAACGAATAATTTTTCACCTACATTTCTGTCACATATCGATGGCTGAGTGGAAGATCGACCTATCTCGGCAGCAAGTTCGAGAAAGCTCTATCTCAAAAAACTTTTCGAGAACGCCCTATTTCAGCTCACTTCTCTGACGTGTTTTGGCAGAAGGAATCAGCCACTTCTGAATAGTATTAACACCCATATTGTGATGCCAATCTTTGCAAAACCTAATTGCCGTAATTCAAGTTGAATTTCATTATTGAAACATGTGGCAACGCTTCTGAATACAGTTCAGAAATAATGCCTTTAATTTCGATTGATACCCATCTTTTAATAACTCCCTTACTTTAGTAAATAATTTGAAATTAATCTTTTAAACAAGTGGCAGCCCTCATCAAACATCTTAAAAATATTCGTAATATTCAAACTAAAGCTTTCTAAACGCTCCTTCATTTGACACCCATATTTTAATGTTGCACAATTACTACATAAATTAAATTCGACTTTTCTGAGAGATGGCAATCCTCTTCGAAATATTTTCTACCCTATACCTTTTTGAATCTCTTTCGTCTGATATCCAAATTGTGATGCATATCAATTACCTAATTGCTGCCTTCATTTAAACTGATTTTGATTTTTTAAACAAGTGGCAACCCTACAGTTCTGAAAATCGAAAGAACGGTGCAGACCTGATTACCTTCACGAAAAATGCCTATGCGTAATATTTAACTATTATTCAGTTTCACTTAAAAAACAATAATTATTATGCCCTTCTTCCGGCAAACGAGCGATATATATGCATGTACTTCTAAAGTGATTTACTGCAAAAACTAAATTTATTTAAAAGCGCTAATTGCTTTTTATTGTGCATTTCCTTTAATTTTTAATACAAAATTTTCATTTCAGCCATTTCAATGCTAGCAATGCAATTAGCACTTCATAGTACCGGCTTTCTTATCATAACAACCGAAAATTGCCTACCTGTTTTTATGCATCCGCCAACCAGACACACAATCCACATACCACAGTTGCGCTACAGTTGCGCTACAGTTGCACTGGTATACGAAATGCAACGCTGTTAAATTAACTCTCACGCTCAACAGAATTTTTAACGCTCTTACATTGCTCTATTTTTCGCATCTATCGACTCTCTCGCTGCAGCGCGCGCTACCGCTCATTTATCTAACATCCAGTGGAACCTAAGAAAATGCGATCCACAGCGCTCACCTTCTTAGCCACGGCCGAATGGTGGTGCTGCTATCGCTGCAAGTTGGTCTAGGCATTTGGCGCGTGCCTCTAATTGCAACGCTCCACAATTCTTTAGTCACTTGTTATTGTAAAATGCTGAAAACATTGAAAACGACGAGCTACGAGCCAGAGCTTACAATTTTTTATCTTTATTATCTAAACGCGGCAGCGAAATCATGAGTTTCTATGAGTTTGACATAAAAGAAGAGGAAGAACCGTATCTGTCGCTGGAGAGATAGAAATAGATCTTATCTGACCACAACCACTGTCGTCGCGTAGCCCTGTCGTCGCCAAAATAATTATCTACATAGGAATACGTGGAAAAATAATTTGGCAGCTGTGGTCCGTAGCTCGTCGTTTTCATTATGTTCGGGCAGTAACAATGGTCATCTGCATGTAGGCAATAGCAGGAGGACGAGGGTGATGGAGACATATGTACATTTGTATGTATATTTATATGTGAGAAGCCGTTAATATCGATACATATGAGCATATATTTGTACGCCGCTTAACTAGTAGTCTCAGCTAGGTTTGGTTTGGTCTGGTCTGGTCGGCCTTTTGCCATTTTCGGCATTTCCGTTTTAGTGTAACTGAGGTGCTTGAGATACATACATACATACATATGTTTGCAAAGTTAGTATGTTTTGTATGAATGTACTATTAAAGTCTGCTGGCTTGTATGTATATAGAAATATTTCTTCAACAGTCAATGCACTCAATGGCCGGTTTGTTTTTGTTATTGTTTTCTACCAACTGCTGTTGCCCCTAGGAGCATTGGCAAGACGAGTGACCTATCTGTTGAACCTCAAGTGCGTTCGATGGATTTTTAGTGAAGTACTGGTTTACATACATACATACATACATACATATTATGTGAATAGGTTTGTGTGTACAAGTAGTGTATACATATATGTATGTGTGTTCTCTTTGAGGCGCCTCCAAAGGTTAGTTAGCTGTTCACCTCTTCGCTTGAACTCAACTGAAATGAAGCAGCAAATTGAATTTCAGCAGCAATTGAACCACCTGAATATGGAGTTAATTTGCATAAACGAAATGGGTCATATAGTAGATACATACACACATGTCTACATATATATGAAGGTACGTGTGCATATATGCCCACATTATAAGTTTGTATTAATTCAGGTATTGGCAATAACAAATTTATGTATGTATGTATGTATGTATGTGCAAAAGCAGTTAATACTTTATATGTTTGTATTTATCCTGATACGTTTAATGTGCCCGAAGGCTTTCAAATTAATTAGCCACAAGCATCCACTATATCTTTTGAGTGTTACTGTGTTATGCGCATATGTATATGTATATATATATATATATGTTCATTGCGCTAATGCCAATCACATTTAGCAGAAATTAACATTTTGTTAATAATTCAAGAAAGCCAAATATTTACCAATGTAGCAGCTACAGCAACAGCTTAAACGATTTTATGTGGCAACCGCAATATAAATACATATCTACTTAGATTCTCATATACACCTAAATACATATGCACATATGCAACTTTACTAGCAAGGCAATGAGGCAACTTGATATTGAGGCAATAAGATATACCAACTTACTTCCACACGCTCCAGAATACGCCAAATACCTTAGCCTGCTGCATAGCATACATTCAGGCGAATAGGCGCACACTCGTGCACATACATACCTACGCACAAGGAGGCATGCACTCACGGCTGCGCTGCAGCATAGATTGAAATCAGTCGGCAAAGTGAACAGGCCAATAACTTCGCCCATTGACTGGCCGCCAGAACTAAATCATAAAAACCTCATAAACAACAAAGTGTAATGGAGGGAGCGTAATGCTAGGGTTGCAAGTTTGTAAATGTATCACTGTGTATGTACTTTAGCAACAGTAGTACGGGTTTTTGTACTTTATAGCTGATACGCCTAAAAGACGGCAGCAATTTTCTAATTCACTACGCGCCGTTTAACAATGTGAGTACACACATACATACATATGTATAGTTATGGTGACCATCCGTTCTGTATTATACGAGACAGTCCTCTTTTTTCGTGCAATGTACTGTTACTTTATGTATTAAATACGGGACGCCAAATGTTCTGTATTTCTTTTAATTCCACTTACTTGCCCCGTATTCGATATTTTGATACCTTAAAAGCTCATAAAAATGGCATGCCCATGAATCTGTTTTTATTCTTAAATCTGAACGCTTATGATTCAAGTCACATATGTAAAATATAATTTTGCGTAGAAAAACTTGGAATTTGTTAGTTTGAATAGAAATTGGACGATAATGATTATTGTTAAAATTTCTAAAAGAATTTTCATCAGTAACTCTCCATTTTCCTTTTTTAACCGAATTCACAAAAAAAAAATAATCAAAACAAAAATTTAATTTTAGTACAATAAAGTGCAAGTTTTAAACGGCTACAAAATTGTGTTTATTTGATTGGTGATTAATACTTTTTTTTGCTGACTGCTTTTGCGGGTAAAAATCAGATCACAATATTAATGAAATGAAATGATTATGAATAATTGGTAGCCAAAGGGAAATTTTACTCGAGTTGAGCGTCGCTCATCTACAAAAAAATGCACCTCTTGTAATTCCGTCTTATGGGCAAACAATCAAATTAGGCGCATAATTTGAATTTTTTTTCTTCTGTAGAAAAATTCATAGAAGATTTGTATCCCCTATTTGCCCGCCATACATATGTATGTATATATGGTCACCCTATGCATAACTGTCCGCACAGCTATAAGAACTTATGCGCATATTATGTAAGATTTTCGTGGGTTACAGGTCGATCATAAAATATATAAATCAATATGATGTGCTGAGCAACAGTGAGACGGCGTAAGGCAACTGAATTTTGCCGCAATAAAAGGCGATAGGTCTCATAAAACGAAGCAATGGGTTGTAGTGAGCTCAGTCAATGAATCACGGTTGATGCTACATACTTTCACTTGTTTCCTACTTACTCTTGCATATTTATGTAGGTATGTTTATGAATATGAATATTTATGCTATGCCGAGTGATGTTTGTTGTCGCTTGGTTGAGTTTATATGGCTCACCTCTATAGTGGATGCTCATTTCGCAATTACTCCATTTCCAGACAGATTGAATTGCACATGCGGCAAGAATTACAAAAAAAAAAATTATTTAGGTATGTAGTAGGACTTATTTGCAGACGAACGAAGTTTGTGAAAACATAAATTAAGTTGTTTGGTAGTATAAAGTAAATAGCAATAGCCAAAGTAAATTAAATTCTATAAACGACCATAAAGAAAAAATGATGTTGCATGCAAACGAAAATAAAGTAAATATGAAAGTTTCAATATGGATTTCTACGACTATAATATGTA
The DNA here is from genome assembly GCF_001687245.7 of Rhagoletis zephyria. Classification (NCBI taxonomy): domain Eukaryota; kingdom Metazoa; phylum Arthropoda; class Insecta; order Diptera; family Tephritidae; genus Rhagoletis; species Rhagoletis zephyria. The sequence continues at coordinate 902,780 of NW_016157095.1, forward strand.
GACCTTCGACTGCTGAACAAATCATTCGCCTCTGGTTACTTAATCTCAACTGGTGGGTAGCTGCCAATCTAACCTATATTGAATGCCGTACGAAAGACTACCTTAACTCAGTGAACGATCCTTACTTTATGCTAACTCAGCTTTGCCAGACGAACTATCTTAACTCGGAGTGGCCTATTTTTTATGTCGTATGATAAGCTATTAAGCTATGGACTTAGGACAGCACTGAGTTTGCACAAAGTTAAGATGCTCTGACGTTTATGATATATTGACGGCTATCCATCAGAGCAGATGTAGTAGCCCGGGACCATAGAAATATTGGTGTAGTACAAAGATATCCATTATTTTTTAAACAGGTGGCTTTAATGATATGAATCTTGCCTTTACTTATAAGTGAGATCGGGTTACAACAGACGGTGTTTGAAAAATGCAATTTCGTAGCAAAAAGACTTCACTGAAGCTCAATTGTCAAAAGTTGCGATAAAAGCATGGAAATCGTTAAATGTTTGAGCCATTTGAATAAATCTGGAGATCTGGAGATAAACTGGATGTGATATGTGTACCGATTTAACATTGTCTCATTTGCAAATCACTGCTAAATATTCTGATCTGTACCATCAACAATTTAACCTGCTGAAGAAAGCAATCTCTCAGAAGCGGCAAACCCACACATCGGTGGTGACTTGATAGAAGCTGTGTAAGCTTGACTGGTAGACTTTTATATTATAGTCTTGTAATAGCTCGTCTTCTTAGTTGGCGCTTTAACCGCCTAAGCACTTTTGGCCGGTTCCAATAAGGCATTTCAGTCGTTTACTTGCAGTGCCCACTGACGCTGATTAGAACGTAATGAAGCAAAGTCCTTCTTCCCCTAGTCTTTCCAACGTAGATTAACATTCAACATTTCATGAGTTATATAGAAGTTTGGCTGTAAATATATTTACACAACAATTTCGAATGTTGAACACTTCTACCGTTTCTTCAAGTAAGCAATAATTTATTCAAAACCTTTTATGTATGTTCAAATTGTCCTAAATTTTCAAAGCCGGTTAAGTAATTAAGACAACTTAGCACGCATCACTTGCCAAAGGGTCGACAACAAGTCTGCACAGGATTACTAAAGCTCGTAAAGGAAATAAAAAGCTTAGGGTGGTCCAAAAATGTATGTGAAAAAGTAAAGTAAAAATTGCATTTTTTGAGGACCCCTATGAAAAACAGTTAATAATAAAAAAAGGTTAAATAAACAAGTTTTCCAAACGAAAAATATGGTTTTTAATGAATTCTATACCATTTCTACGAAAACTTGTTTTTTCCCCCATATAAAATACATGGAAAACTTTGCTCGCTTTGAGCGACCTCTAAATATTTTTTTATTTTAAAATAAAAAATGGAGGTAATTTTTTTCGATATAAAACAATCTTAGGGAGTGAGCGCATTAAAATTCCGACCTTAGCTTTTTTGGACCACCCTAAGGTACATGCCTATGTATAAACTGATTTTAATATCAAATTTACCCATTACTTGCCGCACCGAAATTAACACTTGATTGTGTATTCTCCTTGGGTTATCCAAAGAAACTTTGCGGACTGAAAAATTAAAAGGCACACATGTGTAGATACATATTTACGTCCATAAATATTGTACATTCCATATCTATGATAACTTGCGCGCGGGATAATATGACGTAAGGGTTTGCACAAATAAAGAATAAAGATGTGCTCAAATCAAGCTAAGGTCAAATTTAAAACAAGGCTAAAACCGGGGGAGCAAAAGAAGACAACCAGAGTACCCATGTCGAAAAACTTACCAGTCTGCTTATGAGAAGATATGATTGGAATGTTGCTTGCTTCATGTTGACCCTTAAAACAGGTACTAACGAAGGTGTTAAACATAAGCGCACTTCGTCGTAAAAAGGAACACTTAATTACTTAAAAAACAGTAGCGGCTACAACAACAATTGAGTAAAAAAAAATCTGCAGCAAACAACAATGAAGTGGAAACTAAAATCGCTTTGAGCATGCAACTAAAGTTTTAGCTTTTAAGAGTTTCTAACTTACCAATCAGTAGCTGGTTATGTGCATCGTGTTAAATTCCAACAAACCTTAACAAAAGCTTTTGTATCTAAAGTAGGCAAAAATTAGCATTTCGTAATTTTGTAGTTTATGGCATTTTTTTTAGACTTAGTTTACTATTTAAAGCTAAAGCCGATGATTACTCTCAGACAATGGCAATGCTCAACGGCGTTTGCAATACTAATGGCAGCTCATTAAAACGTAAAGAATGTAGTAAAAATTAAAAATTGTTTAACAACTACTCTAAAAAAAAGACGTATGAAGTTGCAACGTATGTATAGTCATTTTTTATTTTGCTTGTTGGATAGTGTTGTTATTAACTTAAATGATACGCGATTGACTAGCTGGACAGTTGTATGTAAATCCTGAGGGCTTTAGAAATTTCCATAAATGTTTTGTGCCGTTCATTTTTTGTGACTATTAAAAATAATGTGTGCTCTATAGATTTTACGTAAATTATTTATAAAGAGATTTTTAAAAAATTGCAATCATTATGGTTACGAGTACATAAATCAAAATTGTCGTTGTTATCATTTATTTCTTCATCATTACTCAAGTTGAACAGGTTGCGACAACAACTATACACTAATATGGAAATTTTTGAGCGCGGTAATTTTCAACCAATTCCGAAAACATTAAAACCATTGTATAGGCTTACAAGTATGGAAAGCGCCATTTTGTTTGTTTACATTTGAAAACAGCTGAGATCACCTGATTTTCAATTCTCTCATTCTCCGCACAGAGTTACATTCAAGTTTCAGAAAAAACTTTAAAATGTAAATTGAGAAATATTTTAGAAAAATGTGTTTTTATTCATTTGAATTCAATAAAAAAGAAATTAAAAATGCGTTCCAAGTCTTGCATTTCCAATAATAACGATAAATGTGTATGTTCCAGGCAATAATTTAAATTATTTGTGAAACTTATCGTTTTGCGCTAAAATACAACAATGTGTGTAAAATTCGTTGTCATTGCTTCTGTTTTGAATATCATATTCGTGCCTGCCGGTGGAAAAAATAGGTAAATTTGCATTTATTTTCAAGAAAACATATCAGTTAAAATATATTTCTTTCCAGAGCGACATACGGACAAGTAAGATGATAAATTTGTATGATGAATATCGCGGAAAAACTTTTGTATCAAAATTTCTATTCTAATTTGCATTTGAATTATGATATCAACAGGGATGATTTGGGACGTATTTTTTGAAGACAATTTTCTTATAAATATTGAGATTGTTGATTTATTTTAGAATTAAAAAAGGTAGTTTATATTAAAAAATATATTTACACTAGCAGTATGTAAATTACTTTTATTCCGAATTGAAACGATTTTAATGAATATTCATGGTTACCATTAATAGTAGTATGACAGTTAGATCTAAATGCATATTTGACAAGAAAGATAGAATACAAGATTGCGCCGTCCTGGCGGCGATGACATATCTGTACAAAAAGTAATAAAAGTCGAATTGGATGTTGAAAGAAAATGTGAGAACAGCAAATTTTCTTAATAATAAATTTTTCGATAAGGAACGTGTTTTGATTGTGCTAATTTGTAATAGCCTTATTCATAAACAATAAAGTAGCTTAAAAAAGGCTTATAAATTGAAAAATGTTTGTAAACGGCAATTTAAAAAGCTTTTTAAAATTTTTATTTTTTATTAATAAGGCAATAAAAATATGTGATTTACAATAACTTTTAACAAAGGAAATACGAAATAAGGTGATTTTTGCGGAAGTGGGTATTAGTGAATTTCAGTGCATTTAAAGTTTCTGAGGTTTCGTTTACCTTTAGATCAGAATTGTCAAAATTGAGAAATTCAAAGTAGCGATACAATAATCATAGAAAAGAAGATTGCGCCCTGCTGTGATGATGAGTAAATTTACCACAATGAGGAAGAATATAACAATTAAGTGAAAAAATTTTATTTTTACAAATTTAGTGAGCAGTAACGCGTTTCAAGAACGATATTTCAGACAAATCGTTAATGAACAACTATTTTTCCTTCCCGTCTGCTTTGGTTTTGGCAAAAAAGTTGATAAGCTCCTGACGGCGATCAAGTCATTTCAACCATAAAATAATATTATTTGCAAGAACCATTCACTAAAATTTTAACTAACTTTTTATTATTTATTAATTCCTTTTTGATATTCAGCAATAACAAGATGGAAAAAAATTATAAACCAAAATTAGTAATATTTTTATGAATGTAGTTATAAAAGTTCACAGAGGAAACGCCGGAAAACAATGTATTGGCAACAACATAAAATTTATGGCAATTTAGATGTCAACAGAATAATAACTACGATAAAAAAGCATGAGAGAAGTGTGCGAGAAACGGTCAACAAATTTCTTATAAAATATTTTGATTTTTGCTGGGTGTAAATGAAAACTCAATGAGTATTAAGGAAAAGAAAAATTTGAAAATAATAAACAGAAAAAGAGATGGGTGCACAAAAACTTTAGTTAAATGTTTTTCCCAAATTCTTAAAAAGTAAGCAAATCGATTTTTTTAATGTTACTTTACATCTATTTTCTTTTTTATGAATAAGGTCATAAGCATGTACCGTTTTTATAAATAAATCTTATAGCAATATGCTATATATTTATTTATACACTTTTTGGCTGGCGAAATATGTAATTTTTCAACTTTATAGAAAAGCGTATTTAACCACATTACTTTTTTTTAATATTGAATGGCGCAACACAACAACTCTTTTTGTTGCACGAAACCCTTGAACACGTGCCTGTCATCTATTTCTTCTGTTTCGACATTTCGGTATTTTGCATTTCTTTCATTTTGACGTCATTCGCATTGTCAGATTTTTGAAATTCGTTTTGGTTCGACATTCTGCTATTTCATAATTCTTTCATTCTCATGTCATCCATCTTCCATTTCTTACCTTCCATTGCCGTTCGCATCGTCGAACGTGCCTGTCAAACACTGCCGCCATCATGCTTTTCAGTTTGGCAGGCACGTCCGCTGTTTGGCAGGCACGTCCGCTGTTAGAAAGAGAATAGACAAAAAGGGGCATAGGATTCTATACTTGTAAGTATATACGATGATTAAAACCCTCCTTTCCAATGGTGTTCTTGGTTTTGAAATCGGTTCGGTAGAATCGCCAAGTGAACGTTGACAAAATTTATGTTAGCGTAGCAATATACAGATTTTTTAAATATCTGCTATTTATTAAAAACAAAAATTCAAAGAAAATTCGCATTTAAAAATCACTTGTAGCACCACTCCATCGGCCGACCCCTTTCATGCATACATATTTAGTCAAACTATTAAAACAAATTTATCATGTAGAAGCATCACAAACATACCCAGTTGCCTAATTAGGCATTTAGTTAATTGGTACTTAATTACACTCGTCTAACAAAGGAACTTTACATTCAAACATTTAAAATGTAATCTCACGCCTTCGTTGTGTGACAATCACTCAGCTGATTAATTAATACTAATGGGAGTAGCACACCTCTGTCACACAACGACTTTCCCTAATTTGTTCGAATTCATTGAAGTGTCACAAATTTGTTTTGTAATTAAGTACGAAGAGGAGCTGAAAGACACTACTCAAGTTTAAAGCCACACTTAAAAAAAAAATAAAAAAAACTATTAGCATATCGTTTTCTATGCTTGTTCCAACTTGCTAATGGGATTTCCAATTTCATATTGACGAATTCAATTTGAATGCAGTTGTGCTTGAAATTGTCTCCAAACTTAGTACGCTAAAAAAAATAGGGAGAAACGAAAAAAAAAAAAATTTTTTGAAAGCTTTTAACATGTTAATAAGTAGTAATGCTAAAGCAGAAGTAACAGATTTATGGGATTTGAGTTTAAATGTCAATACCATTGAAAATATATTGAGCCTAGTAAATTTGGTAGTTTCTCTATAGCTTCAATTTAGCCATATAAAAAAAGAACATACATAAATACATAATGCATTTAATTAAATCAACGACTTCATTTACTTCATCCAAAAAAATATTCATCAAAATGCTCCACTGATTCGCGCTCAGTTAGTGAGTTGCGTTAACTATTTAATCAGCCGAAACGAATGCGCCCGGTGATGGTTGCTTGTTCGACTGCTTGGCGTAAAATTAAAAAGTTGTCATTAATATACAGCTTTGCTTTTCTAGCTTAAATAATCGCATTAAGTCAAATTACAATCGCCGCTTGGCAGTTGGCGTGAAAACACCATTTTTGGGTTGGCCACAGCATTTACATACATACATGCATAAACTTGAACGCACATGCTCACAAATGTAGTTAGTATGTAAATATGTTAGCTAATATTTAAGCCTTTTAACACTTTTCATTTAAGCAACGTTGACGTACAACTGATTTGAGCAATCTTGTTTGTTGCCAGCTAGCTAGTTTAGGTGATTTGAACGCGAACGAGTGTCTCGACTACTTTCCAGTTTCTTCGTGATTTTTTATTATCTCTATAGGCATGTAACATTATTTGAGTATTCAATTAAAATGTTAATAACTAATGCAAACAAAGAAGGAAGTGTTAAAAATGACAGTAGCTGTCTAAAAATTTATTTCTGTTGTAAAACTTGAGTTTATTGATCGAATGCATATTGCTGTTTTGTATATGAGTAATAAATAACACTGTGAATTAGTGCTTGATGGGGTTTTCGCGAGCTTCCGGTCGAGAGTTAGATCAGCAGTTTGTGGTGCCTGGGAAGCATTTTTAGACGCTCGAATTGGCTAAGAAGGTGATTGGAACTGCAAAGGTGGTTCGAATGAAGATCCAGGTTGGAGCTGTGCAAGACAGGCCAACTATATTTTTCTGGGTATCAGGAATCACGGCAGAGTGGCTATCTCTGTTAAGAAGTAGAGTGGCGTGGCGTCAACCATCTTTTCTGTATTATTAAAAGTCCAGGCCTAACCCGTAGAGAATGCTGAAAAGCACCATAGATTTTTAAGCGCATTTTGTGTGATTCCGTGGAGAAGAAGGACCTACCTTTTCGACCAAAAGCAGATTTGGCCGGAGCAAATTGTGACCCATGCTTGAAGGATTACGAGGCTCCTGAAAACCAAAGAATTCTATCAACAAGCGCTGACACAAATAAATGCAGCGGCCCAAGGTCCTATGCCAATGAAGTAATTAATTATGGCTTCGGGAAGATAGTTTCAGGGTCCTCCAAGATGATGCCTAACGAAAAACCCCTAGTCTCCGGAGACGTTGGGAAAACAGCTGTGGTAGAAGCTCTCATGAAACAGGACGTGGGTTCCATCTAGGTCCTATCAGATGCCAAGAAAGCTGGTGGCGCGTCCCTGTTTGAGAGGTTCATTATCATAATCGGTGGGACTGACGTGGTTTTGATCGAAGAGACCTGGAAATATGTCGAGGTTTCCATTACAGATTGCTCGGAATTCGCAAGTACAGCGGGAAGGGCTCGGGGAGTTTTGCAAGGACAGAGGGAAAGACCTCTGGTGAATAGTTGAGCTGTATGATCTCAAGTCGTTAGATAACTCTTTAACAGAACCCGAAGAACTAAAATACCTTCAACTGGAGATCTTTCTAATTCGGTATAAGTAATTTATAACCACGAAATTGAGAAAGATAAGAGACACTTTTGGTGAGGCAAAGCGCAATGGAGTCCAATGATTGCTCCAGATTGATATGCATGCTTGCGAAGACTTCTGCTAACTTGGTATATTTGAGTGGTAAGTCGGTGAACTGGTCAATGAAAAGCGAGATGCCGATTAAGCTTCCATTTGATGCCCATTTAATATGCATTTCAATCCCAAGAGAAAAACGGTACCGCCTTGTGTGACCTTTTGGACAAACCTCACACTGCTTTCAAACTCTGTATAGCCTTAAAATTGATCCCAACTAGGTGCCAGGTTGATGATTATGTAGAAATTCTTACGGGGAGAAATCGTCAAATCCTTAGTTAAGCGTGAGGCCATAAACTTCCTAAGCCGAGAGCATCCTTGACGGGTTGAAGTTCAAAGGTTATTTGGAGGTTGGAAAGGGCACTTTCTATGCTGCGCGATAGAACTGTCGCAGTGGAAAGGAGCAATACCACCATATAGCGTATCTGGCTTTTGGTCGTCAAAGACTTGCCATAAGAGCTGGAGAGAAGATACTTCCCGGCGATTTACTATCCGGATGAATCGAAGAGGAACTGTGGTTGGTGAACTTTAAAAGGACCGGGTCGGCGGTAGACAGAAGAACGTGTAAAGCAATATTTGGCGAAGAACATCAACCTTAAGAGGCAATCAGGAATTTGAGCCCGCTGTGGAGGCTAGTACGTAGATAGTATAAATATATAAACTCTCATCCAGATACGTTTGAGTATTTCTTAGTTAGACTTATTCGGGCACCTGAGGTTGCACTAAAGTGCGTGGCTGGTGACCTACCTGATATACACCCTACATGGTAACTAGTACTATTGGATAGGGAATCCGCCTTACATGTATTCCCTATTTGCTTTTACGAGTGTGCTGTCAAATCGAAATACATGTAATCTTTGACAGCTTGACCGTAAAAGCAAAAACAAAATACATGAACTGTTTGTTTTTGTATTATTGCTATGAATCCGACTTTCAACCATCTTGGCGGCGCTTTCCGAGACTATGTACTATTAGGCGTTTGCGTACCGTGAAGAGAATTTTCAAGTAAAGTAGTGATAAATCTCATGTCGCAAGACAATAAAGTCCAAGCGCCAACCGCAAAAGTCCCTTTCTAACGAACTTAGCTAATAGCGGAAGGCGCATGCAAACAAATAACACTAAGTGACCACATACACATAACAAAAGTAATCGTATAATGGAATCAAATTATCTTGCAATAGTTAGAAAATAAAATTATGCAATAAATAACCGAAAAAAAAGCTAAAAGTTACGAAGCAAGGAGCTTTGATTTCACCGTTTACAACAAAAAAAAACAACAGGAAAATTAAATAGGTTGGGGCGTGAATTGGTCATAATTGCGAAGATATGCAACAGAGCGTTTACAAGCCAAATAAAGAAGACAAAGCGAGGACATATCAACGCGTGTATGTAATGAAACTCATCGACTTGGAAGATTATTCAGATAAAAATGTATATCTGGGTGAGAATACCTATATATTAATACGCTAACATAAATTTTGTATCCGTTCGTTTGGCTATTGTACCGAACCGAGAACCAAAAACACCATTAGAAAGGTTATTTTCTGTAGATGAGGAGAGTCGTTATGGTTTTACAATTGGTTGAAAATTGCGGCCAAAACCGCATGAAGAAATAAATGATAACGATTAAGACAAAAAATTAAGGCAAAATTAAAGATAAAGACGAAAATAAAAACAACGAGAAGTACACTAGAATTATTGCAACTAAAAGGGTAACGAAATTTATTGAATTTTCGAACGAAACTTCTTTATCGGCGGTTGGTTGTTTGGGAGTAAATTGACAAATTCCACGGAAATGGTGCACACCAAAATGGTTGGGACGGAAATGGTTGAAAGTGCTTCTTATATGCTTGCACATGGTATTAATTTAACAAAAAACGTGCTAATAAGCAGTTTAAGAATAAGATTTAGATGTAATGTGAAACGATTTTCCGTCATCCCTTGTCAAAATTGGTTTGGAGACAAACCGGTTTCGGCGTTGGGCCATTGTGCCATCTTAAGAGAGTGAGTTAAGGAAATTTATCGAGTTATCGTAATGCATCGAGTTCTTTGAACTTATCGACATTATTTAATTTACTGAAAATTGTCGATTTATCGAATCAAAGTTTTTGATATTTTCAAAATATATCAAGTTATCGATATTTCAATGTTATATAAGTTTATCGAGTTATCACTGCTTAGCGAGCTGTATCGTGCTACTAATTAAGTTGAACGACGTGCTAAGTTAGAAAACATCTCCAAGGGTCTTAAAGAAATAAGCAAAAAAAAAATCGCCAAGCAGCAAGTAAAAAGAAGCAGCAGCTACAACCAATACGTCCCAATAAACATTTAGGTTCGAGTTTAGCTAGAGGTTTAGTTGAAAACTAAGGTACTTCTCAAAACTCCAACGTTGTTCCTCAACTATGGCTCAACTGGAGAATCATAGCATTCTCAACAAAAAGGGCAGTTTTTTGTAAGGAAATAATTATATTTCTCAACTTGAGAAAAAGATAGTTCCTAATTTGTCTGCTCCAACGTGTTCTCAAAATCTAAATTTTCATTTTGAGCATCTAGATGTGCGTCTGCATTTAAAATAAAATTTTGAAAAAAATGTCGTTTCTATCTTATTGGCGTTTATGGCTCGATATGTTGGATATCAAGTTGAGAACTATAAATTTCTTCAAAGTTCTCTAAGGTTAGAGAAGAATTGAAAATGATATTGAATACCAACTTGAAACCTGTAAATTTCTCTAAGGCTAGAAAACGATTGGACCATTATGTTCGATATCAACTTCACAACTACACATTTTTCAAAGGTTGGAGAATTTATTTATTTTTGATGTTTGTTGGGGTTGCTTTCGAGTCAAACAGAAAGCGATTCGCTTCGCGCAACCAACAAACATACAAAGTTGCAGTGCATTGTTGCACAGTAACGCACATATTGACAATCACATACATTTTATACATATAAAAAAAAATAACTTTGCAAAATGATCACCTTTTTTTAAATATTAATATTTTTTCAAAAGGTTAAAAATCCCAAAATGGTCCTAATTTTATAGCGGTTTCTTAATATATTTAAACTGCATTGCATTTGAATATGGTAAATCAACTATCTGGAAGTATTTTACAGAAAAAATTAACAAAGTACATATAGCCTCATTTGTACATGCAGTTTTTTTAATTAAAAATATATCAAAATTTCAAAAATTATGACAATTTTCTGCTTATCAACCCACTTACACTACCGTCTCCTTAAGTTAGTCGTAGACACCCTGTGTACATGCAGACACACGTCATAATTTTCAATTGAACTTGGTGCAATGTTGCCACCTTTTGAATAGTTGATTATGAGCTTTTTGCATGCCATATGGCTATTAAATAAGTTGTCGATATGAGCATACAAACACAAAATCCCAACGCCTTGTTGCAATAACGTAGTGAACGCAATGTTGCAACTAATAGATTGCTTGACTCTTCACTGCGGCGCCATGTTTTGGCAATATTCGCTTTGCTGCCAGCGCAGGCCGCCAATGGGTGCCGTCAATACCAAAAACAACAGCAACATCAAAAACTTTATTGTGGACTATTTAATTTGCTATCAACGCATTTTTTTATTAACATGTTGCACGCAAATATCGGCCGTGTATCTTCTTCCATAATCCTCATTTGCGTTGTCACGATTGCTAGGAAATTGCAACAGCTGACACAGTTCGTTCGGCTTCTTTTCATTCTCAGCTGTTTGCATGTTATGTGGCAGCGAATTTTTGTCAGCCGTTAGTTGATACCACAAAAGATTTTGTTGGATTTTTTCAAGTTCGTCAGACACTTCTTCATTGCAAGATACGCCACAGGTAGAGAAGTTTGTAGGCGCCGAATTTGAGGTACTTCATAAACTCAAATCAAAAGATATCGTACGGCTTGTCACTGTTCCCAAATCCTCATTCAGTAGTACAATGCGCGGTCGCTTTTGCATTGTATTTTCGCCGGCGATGTAAACTGGATTCATTACGACAAACCAAAGCATAAGAAGGCGTATTTTAATAGCGATTAACCCTCACCATCGATGCCAGTTGTCTCTCTACAGGTAAAAACTGATGCGATTGAAGCGAGCAATTGCAGAAAAACGGCAACCAGACATGAGTTGTTGATATTCTACAATCGGCCGAATGTCGCACAAACGGTCAAAACTTATCTCGATGGTATAGGCTAGGAAGTCCTGACGAACCCGGCTTATAGCCCAGACCCTGCACAGTCATGCTACAAATTGTTACGGTCGATGCAGAGCGCCCTTATGTCCAGGTGAAAGTATCAAAAGTTGGCTTGACAACCTGAGAAATATTCACAGCTATATGGGCAACTGTTTTAGTAAAATACATTGTAAAAATTTTGCACAATTATGTTTCAAAATCGAGAAAAAATCTGTTTAAACTTATTTGTTCATAATGTGTTATCTGGGGCGATAGGAAGAGTTCAGACTAAGCTCGGAGTCTTAGTTAGACTCATCTCCCGCATGCTGCTCGACAGAACGGAACAACGCCTCGGACCAGCAGAGGCACCCCGCAGGTATGCGTCCGCCCACCTATTCTCTGTAAAATCGTGATAAACGACCACCTGAAGGACTTAGAAAGGAGAGGATGTCAGGTTATTGCCTACGCGGATGATGTGCCACTCACTGTCATAACTCTTTGTATCATCTTATACAATGGTACCTAATCATTGTCATAAATCGGTCTGCTAGCTGCAGACTCGCTATAATTTCTGAAAATAGGGGGCTCGTATTATTCACCACGAGGTACAAAGTGCCTCATGTCCAGCTTCCCTCGAAAGGGATTTCACTTATTCTCTATGACAGGGTAAAGTTCTTGGGCGTAATCCTGGACGGGAAGATATCAAGGACGCAAATTATTGATGAGCGAGTAAAAAATGTATTGGAGGCTCCTTACTGCTGTAAAATGCCATGGGGAAGAGATGGGACCTCTCCAAAAGTGGTAAGTATACTGGCTATATGAAACCATAATGAAGCCAATCCTGTTATATGGGGTCATTGTCTGGTGGAATTGACTGGAAAATACTACACCGCTAGAGCGCGTGCAAAAGGCAGCCTTTAGAGTGGAGGCGCAATAACCATCTTTACGGACCGGGAAAATTGGGGAAGGTGTCTACAGTTAGGAACTCTCAATAGATGTTATGTCCAGACTTCCGCATCTCTGCAGCGTCTTTCAGGTAGAACTGGCCACTATAAAAGCCGTTTTGCTATACACCAATGTTTTGCCGACTAGGAGGGTAAATATCTACTCTAAAAGCCAAGCGGAAATCAAGACGCCGGGATTGCTAATGGTACGATCGAAACTCGTCGGAGAATGCTGAACCTAGCTCTCAACCGCCTTTGAGTACTTCAAAATCAAGCTGATTTGGGTCCCAGGACACAGTGATGTCCTCGGAAATTGCAACTGGCTAGGCAGGGCACCCTCGGTGCTATTTCCTCGCACAGGGAGGGCATAGGAGCTCCGTTGACAACTTGCGGCTTGATCCAGCACAGATATGCGCATAGTCGGCTCAGCAAGTGCTGGGAAAAACCCCCGACATACAAAATGGCAAGTTCTTTCTGGCCGGTTGTTGATCGCAGGCGGTCAGGGGAGCTTCTGCAGTTGGCTTAGCGCCAGCTCTCGATTCTTACAGGTTTACTGACCGGGCATTGTCCTTAAGAAACCCACGCGGTGCGACTTAATATCGACCGATGTGGAATAATCTCAGCACTTCCTTTTCAGCTGCACGGCATTCGTTAGACTCAGATATAAGCACCTCGGTGGGCATTTATTCCGCAGTGGACATCAGCTGCCTTTTGAACTATGTTTTTAGCACCCAGCTCTTCTCTCATCTTAACAAAGAGAACCTCTAGTTACCATTCAAATTAATTTGCGTAATGTGGTAACACAATGGACAACAATTAATGTCCAAGTGAGGCCTCCTTGTGGGATCTGCCACAACAACCCAACCTAACCTACTTGTACATGTGTAGGTACACTACGTTTTGCTTAATTTCGCCAAATTTTTACCTTTCTTCATGGCCAAGTATTTATATAAATATTGTAGAAAACGATGGTTAAACCGAAGCTAGTGGCAATAAAACAAGAAATTACAATAGAAATAACAAATTTTTGCTTTACGCCATGCAACACTGAAACAGCGCGCAAATTTGCTACATGCAAATGCTTTGTTGCAACAAGTTGTTGATTCTGTTATGTACGAGTAAGCAACGCGAAATCGGCATGTAATGAGTAAGTGAATAAATGGTAAACATTCGAACACAAATAAGTAAGCAAATGCCGAGACGTAAAAAGTGCAACTTTTTTTGGTATACTCGCGCGCGGATCACTCGCGTATGGTTGTAGTAGAGAGCTGCGCAGAAGTGAAGTTTAGAGGCGTACAAGTGGCAACAGCAGCTACTCACAGCGCAGCGTGAACAAAAAGAGAAATATGCACTCGCGACATATCAGCCATCAACGATCGACAGGTAGCGCCTGTGGCAAGAAAATGTTGCACATCACGGCAATTACATTTATCGCCCGCTATTACTTTTGGAATTTTTGCTCTTACAGTTGTTGTTGCAGTTGCTGTTATTCTTGGCTGTTAGCTGGCTAACGATGCCCACTTGGTGAGTCGTGACTTTAATATTATCCGCACAAAAACAACACAACACGGGGCAAAAGTATTCAAAAATAGGCTAAGCGACAACGTAAAAACAGCACCGCAAAACTGTCGCCGTTGGGCATTTAAAATTTGCGAAACCAAAAATTGTGGCGCGGAATTTTTTTCCACTTTATTTTAAAGCGCCAAAAAATCGCTGCCCTTTTATTTGCTGGCGGAGCCTGCAGCGCCACCGTAAAAGTGTGGTCACTACGCGTTTGTCAGTTGACAGCTACGGTGTAGCATGCAACATGCCGCCATCTGCAAATAGCATACATTTACTGCTACATGTGGCACGTTGCACGAACGAGCTTAGCATACGTACTTGCATTGCACATTGATCGGCGCAGCTGCGCTCATTCACCATTTGTTGTGTCGCACAAGACACCAGCCGCTGCCCAATCCGCCGGTGGTCGAAAATCGTGCGGCACGCAAGTGTCCTTAGCCAGCGCCGCCCCCCATGCGATTGAGTGATAGTGCGTGGGCGTACAGCCAGACAAACGAGCAGACATTAAGGTTCCTGCAGTCATAATTACCACCCGCCATAATTCTGCCCTTTTCACATCGCACAGCGCCAAGCTGTCGCAGCCACAACGCGCCGCCCTCAAAGCATCAATTGCTATGCAAAGAAATAAAAAAATGGCAACACTAGCTGGCGTTGTTGCGCACCCACAATAGGGCATTTAAAGTGGTCCAACATTAAATTTTTTAGCGTGTTTTTCCGCTTTGATTTATTGCTGTGAAAACTGTCTTGAGCTTAAACGCTTCTCAAAACGCCACTAAGCTGGCGCGGATTGACAATATGCCGCCATACCCTCCTTGCCTCCGATCGCTACTCGCTTTAGACAAAACAGCTGGGTAAGAATTCATAGCAAACATTTTACTGCTTGCTTTCATAGCTTGCTGTGCTTTCGTGTTGCACGTAGACCGCAACAATGCGTCGCTCAATGGGCCGCTTAGCCCACGCACTATTTGTGCACAGACGTTGGAGCGCCTATTGGTTGTAAGTGTAGCAATCATTCTTCTTTTTATTTTTACTACTCCTCTGGCGCACAGATTTACGTGCCGAAATTTGCACTCATTGTCATTCAGTGTTGAAAGTTATCGCCATCGCATTGTCTGTGCACGTGCGTCACCGCTTTGTAGATACATATGAACGTTGGAGTAAGCTTTGCAATTCATTGCGCCTAAATTCTGTAGTCAACGTGAGTGGTAGGAAACACGTGTGCTTATTTGTTTTAAACTGTACTTGTATGTGTTATCGATTATAATACAAAAAGTGTCCGCCATATTGGATCCGCCATTTTGAATTTTGAAAAAATAATATCATATTCGTAATTAGCGACCCCGAAAACCCCCGAGTAACGAGTTTCAAGCGAATCCGATGAATTTTTCCAAAAGGTGTCCGCCATATTGGTTTTCTGGGGTTATATCAAAACCCTGAACTGATGGGGTTAAATGGACCTCGGATTCGGATTCAGCGACCCCAAAAACATAAAGTACACATAGTGAGACCTTTGGGTCAGAACACAAATATTTTTTTGTGTGGCTGTGTTATGTATGTAGTCGAACATTTATTTCACTAAATGTAGTTTCTAAACCTATGTAAGACGAAATAGTTCATCCCTGTAAACATTTGAAGTAATTTTAGAGTTATTAAAGTCTCAGAAGCGGGATGAAAAAAAAATTCAATCGATAATTTAAATCTGTGACACACAATGGCTAGAGGCGTCGCCTGAGTGCATTCTTTCATATATTTATGCATGTGCCAGTTTTACCGTTATATATTTTGTATCTACTCCTTTATTCCATGGGGTCTTCATGCTTTTTTAAATTAAAAAAATTAAATTACTATACCGTTTTAAAAATCTGAAAATTCACTGCGGGAAATTTTTTTATTCTCTTTTTGTCTTGGCCTTCTCGTTTTTGCCTTTATAAGTTTTGAAAAAAGGTTTTGAACGAACCATTATATCACATTCCTAGGCAAGTTTGGAAAGAAAATTTTCGATACTAAATTTTATTAAAACAAAATGTCGAAATCAACTTCATATAGAAACAGTGTCATCGTTAATTACGAAAGAGATGTTCATAAATATCATAACTTTACGACACTCACATATGGACTAGATTTGACTATTTATTTTATTATATTTAAATTTGAATTATTTGTGTACAAAAATATAGTTTATTCCTTAACAAACACTAAATGAAAATAGGTTTAATCATTGACCAACATTAAAAAAAATCGACAAACTTTCGTAAAAATTTTGATTTTTCTATTTCAATTTTATCTCTTAATATTTTGCAGATTTTGAGCTCATTCAATTTTAGTCTAATAAAGTGCAAATATAACGTAGCTGTGATTTACAATTGATGTATGGCATATTTTTGACGATGTCGGTAATTTTCTTCCATATTATCTAAGTATGTTCGACGATTTTTTTAATGAAGAAAATGAGCAACGCCTTCATCAAAAAAAAAATATATTAAAAATAAACGATAAGTCGCAGCGATGTATTTTAAACTTGCGCCTTATTTGAATTGATCGGGCTACAAAACTGCATACTAAAAATATGTATTTCTAGGAAATCTAATTAAAAAGCTTTACGAAAGTTTGTTGATTTTTTTAATGTTGCGCAAAGATTAAACTTTGGATTTATACGGGTTTTGTTAAAGTGTAAACTGCATTTTTATAAACAAATAATTAAAATTATATAATTTTAAGATAAATGGCGAATCTAGTTAACATGTACAAAGTTTTGATAAGCACTTGAAATGTCAAGTTTTAGTACTGAATTCAAAGAAGATGTCTCTTTTATTCATTCATAATAACTTAAAAAAATTTGTTTGCTAAGAAGTGTATCTTAAAATATCTGCCTTGACATTTTTTGTTAAAAGTGTAAAATATGTAAATGTACCTACATACATAAACTTTCCCGTGAATACCATCAAATCATTGGTCTTGAAAGGAATCTATGTATGCATGCATGCATATGAGCAAATTAAAATGTCAATACAATTGACAGTCGAAAAGTATAGTTTTTATATAGATTTCGTACTGAAGGAACAATTTTATTTCCTAACACTGTGGGAAACTAAGCAAAATGGCCTAGTGTATTTCGCAAATATTCAAATACATAATCCACCAACCGATAATTTTATATATTCATTAAAAGATAAAAGTTTTAATATTGAGTCCAACTTGATTTCACCTTGATGAGTCATAGTTTTATCGTATTGCAGGAAATGATACTTTAATAAATCGCAGTTAGGCGTAGAAAGTCCTTAAGGCGCAATGGTGAGAAATCACTCGTAATAATTAATGTTCTCTAAATTTGTTGTGTTTAGATTTTAGGAGCTAGATACTCATACTTAGCGTATACTTAGCGCAAAGTGCCAAATTAATTGCTTCTAGCGCTTGATAGTGTCTAAGTACAAGTAGGTACCTGTGTAATGATTAACGTTTATAAATAATTTGTAGGGAGGAGCTGTGTAAATTGAAGACAAAAAAAAAATAAAATAAAAAATAAACCTAATTGAAAAGAAGCACCAAGCCTACGGGCCATAGATTGTTTGTACGCTTTCCTTTGCTTTTTCGCACCTGTTCCATCGCATGGATTTTTGGTAGATTTTAGCGCTGGCAGTGTTGCCAGATGTTTTTTCAATAATCTGCAAATTTCCGGGGAAAAACTGTACTTTTCATCCAAGAACTGTAACCATCAAAAACGAAGAAGATTAAAAAAATTTTGGGGTTTTTTAATTTTATTAAAGTGGTTAGAAGTGCGCACTATCATCCCGCAGAGCCTGGGGTCGAGTCCAGTTTCCGACTAACATCAAAAATAAAAGAAAAGAAAAGGTTTTTTCTAACAGTAGTCGGCAGGTAATGGCAAACTTCCGCCTGTATTTCTGCAATGAAAAACTTTTTCTTTAAACTTTGAGTCCCTTTGAAACTTAAAGTTTCTCAACTTTATGTGTCAATATCGAGGCGCACGCCACAAAACGGACGAAGAGCTAACAAAAAACGATTCATTTAAAATGAAATTTTCCACCCAGGGTGAAAAGTCATCGTGTAAAATGGCTCTCAGTCGCCAAAAAGCACAGGACTGTTCATATTCAAATTTAACTTGGTATCGGGTTTCGATACGAGTACTTTTTTTCGATACCTACTCAGTACTTGGTATCGAACGAAAAGTATCGAGTATGTACTTGTATTTACTCGTATCGTTTCATCCCTAAATGCAAAGGACAGCTGAAAACTTGTGTTTAAAATTAGACTTACAAAAACTGAAAGAAAATTTATTCGTTTAAATTGGAAATTTCGAAAAAACTATAATTTATACTGGGAGGTAATTCAAACAACTGTAAGCTTGTCCAAAACACAGTAACTTACAGTTATAACTGCGAACCTGGCAACATTGGTCGCTGGTCACTTAAAATACTCATTCGTCTCGTCAAGCGCTGATCATCGTGCAGAAAAGTGACACTCAATACGAGCTGGCAACGTAGTCATCAGCGGGCCGCGCTTGCTGACTGTGTGGCTGACGTGGCGTGGTCAAGTTGGCAAACCAGTGGAAGTGGAGCCAAGCCTCCGTGACGTGTGTCATTTCAATTAGGCACATTTTTATTTCGGTTGCGCTCCTTGCTTGGCGTTGCCCACATTCGCTGTTAACTATCAGTCTGCCTGTTTGTCGTCATTTCTCTACCAACACCATCAACTATCCCACTTTGTTTCCTTTCATTCTTCCTAAATTTCAATGTTTGGTATTTAGTTTTTTCTTAAGTTTTTTTTTGTTATAATACCGATTATTATCGTCCCTTGTTGGCTCTTCTACGACTCTAGCTTGTACACTCCTCACTGATGCTTGCATACATCGCCGCTATTTAGCTTGCTTTTCGGCCAAGAATTATGTCGCTTTTGCATGTCGCGCGTTTTTTACTCAGCTTTGCCTGATTTGCTAGGCGATTAATTTGCGCTATCCCGTCGACAATGTAGACACAAACTGTGTGGACAAAGTACATCCGCCGGTCTTAGTCCAATGGCATCGTTGACTTTGCTTTCGTTTGCCGTTGAACGTCGCCTTGACAGGCCGTTTAACGTGATTATTTTCCAAGATTAATTGGTTGCGGCCCATAATGACAGGTTGTGCGAATAGGTGCAGATTAACTGACAGGCAAATTAAAAAAAAGTTCATCCTAATTTTGAGTAGGTATCCCTCAGCCGTGATTTGAAAAAAATTAAAATTTTAAGGACTTTAATATATAAATAAGTATTTATATATGATGGAACTATGCGGATATTTGGATTTAATGCATATGCACGAATAGGATATCCGGTTAATATCCGAGAGCACAAATTTGACATTTCATTTGGAAGGGAAGTTGCAAATTCGTGCTGGGAACAATTTTGGCAGCAAGAATTTGCAAGCAGGATTGTGACACACGGTTACATTTTTAGGTTTAGTTTTTTTTTCGTACATTTTCGGGCTAGTTTCGAACAAATAAGCGTAAGTACGGAATGCTCTCGCAACTGCCTTAAACCACGGGAACACAAAAATCCATTTTCATGCCCGAAACTAAACTTCGAATCGCAAAAAATTCTAAATTAAAGATTTGAGCAGCAGCAAACACAATAACCAATAACGTTAAATTAATAGTACACTTGATGTTTTTTCACTTATCAATCAAAGAAAAATAGCTAAAATAAATATGCAAATATTTATTGGATAAAATTTGAATTTTTAAAATTCTTCTTCTTCTTCTGGCAGTTTGACAGTTTTCACAAACTCGCTCGGGAAAATAGTCCGGGCGACTTCGGACTGATGAGAAGCAAAATTTACTCTCTCAAAGTGGCTCTCAACAGCCCAAGAACCAACCAAAGAAACCAAATTGGGCACTTTAGGGCAACCGCGGGCGCCCGCTGCACAGGGGGCTGAAATTAGTCTGTAACGGACTTAGAGACATAAAAAAAAATGACTAGTTAATATTCAAAAAAGAATGATGAATAAAGAAAAAAGAATTCCACACACTGCTGGGGGCTGCAAAGACCGAACCGACAACTCGTGCAACTTTACTTCGGGAATTCAGAGTAAATGGGCAACTTTTAAATGCCTGCAGTGGTAATCTCTTTTTAATAATCAGTTACAAATTATTTGCGCTAAGCATATACAAATGATTATAAATACATATGTACATACATATGCGTGAGCAAGTACTAGTGTATGTATGTATGGTACGTACGAAAATATTTGCACTTGCCACATATGCCTGCATTTGGCCGCAACGTCCACTAAAGTCATCAAATTGTACCGAAGCTTGACGGTTCCCCTGCGCACCTGCCTACCTTGCGGCAACTACTGTGTGGCAACATATTTGCCTCGCCGATAGGCTAATCCACATTGTTGGCTATGCAAATAATCAAGCGAAATGCAAACAAATGAACTTGGCACAATTGCATGTAATTTACCGCTATAATTGCCACAAAACACACAATCCAGCCCGTGTGGCCTAGCGTGGTGCGCCACTGCCATACAAATCTCAAGTTTCAATTTTCTGTCGATAATAAGGCAGCGATGCCCGATATAACCGCTAAATTATTGTGTGGCACAACTATAATTGCAACGCAAACAACAAAAGCATGAATATCGAAAGCAGCAAAGCCGGTGAGCACGTCCGCGATAGTAAGTGGCAAGCTGCTTAGCTCACTTATTATGGGAACTTCACTTGATTCGGTTAAAGGAATAAGTTTGATTTATTTAAAAGACTTCTGTTGAACTGACCTATTCCCGCTGGTTCAATTGGCCACTAAATTTTTCGTTGCCTCGCCACAATATGCTCAATTCGCAAGCGCAAATTAAAATAAGCCACAGTGGCATGCAGCAATCCGCGGTCCGGAAGGCACAATTATTTGCCACAACGTAAATTTCTGTGCAAGTTGCACAATTAAAATTTGCCAATAAACTTGCTTAATTGGCGATTTGTGGCAAGATTGAGTTGCAAAAGCTATTCGCCGAGCTGAAGGAATTTTAGACTATGTACCTATGCGCGTTCTACGAATATTTGTTGCGCTTGTGGCAAGGTGGCAAGTAGCTGGAGAGCGCGCTGGTGCTGTAAGCTCGAAACGTGATACGCGAAAGCCATCAATCACACGCTGGCATGGCAAGTATGTTTACGTGGCAGGCGTGTTCACTGGCAAACAAAGCGGCAGCCATTACAACAACGGCAACAACAACTACCAAAA
Organism: Rhagoletis zephyria; assembly: GCF_001687245.7. NCBI lineage: Eukaryota > Metazoa > Arthropoda > Insecta > Diptera > Tephritidae > Rhagoletis > Rhagoletis zephyria. The sequence goes on from NW_016157095.1 coordinate 924,393, forward strand.
CAACTTTGACTTGCGGTTATCCAAAACAAAATTTGCTTATCCTACGGCCATTCAATTTCACCTCAACTTATCAAGTACATTTGTAGGTGGTATGTGGTATGTGGCATGTGGCATGTTGCATGTGTAGCCTATAGAACGCACAAATGAAATCACCAATTTCAGAGTTGGTTTAACATAGTCGACAAATTTTCTACAGCATTGCTGTATAGCACAAATGACACGCAACAACAACAATAAAAGCAAGTGGCAGGAAAGAGAATTTGAGGTGCCACCATGCAACACAGCAACGCGACCGCAACTCGAGCGATTTTGCAGCGCTATTGAATGCTTGCTGCGCTATGACACACCGTTGTTGCTAAATGTAAGTAAAGTTGCTGCCACGAATTTCAGCAACGCCATCAACAACACCTTCCGTGCTGCAAGCGGCACTCAACCAACGATGTATCATTTGACAACCGCAGCTCAAACACCGCACCGCACAAAAACAACAAGAATAACACCATCAACCAGAATTGTCAGGTTTAATGCTTGACTGCTTGTGGCAACATAAAGCACAAGAGGCAAACGACACAAGTTGCTGTGTTGCAAGTAGTGCAAGTGGTGTTATGCCAAGTTGCAAGTACAGTGCAGCAAGTGCGTGGGTTTGCACGCTTGTGGCAAGAGTGGCGCGGCCACCATAATTTCTCCAAGAAGGTTGGTACCTACAAAAATAAGTAAGTATGTGGGTAGTTGGAAATTTGCATATGCAACACGTTCATAGCAGGCAGCTACACTTGATTGTTGCAACCTGGTTGGCGAGATAGGAAGTGCGTGCGTGTGCGAATTGTGTGTGTGTGTTTGTCTCTGCCTCCGCAACTCAATTCTCTCCAACTAGCTGTCAAGGTGAGCACAAGTTTTGTAGTAGCTTCCAACAAGCGCACCACAATGCGCCACATTGCCACATGCGTGTGCGGTTAGTACGAGTAGGACGTGCGTGATATTATTCTTACTGTGCCTCGTAGTTTTTGTATTGTTTTGCGTGTTTTCCAACACTTCGCTCATAATTCAATGTCAGCGGAAAATGTTGTTATTCATCCACGAATGCAACGCTTGTGGGGTAGCGGCGGCATTGCAAAATTTGTATTGTTACGTTGAATAGTACAAAGACAGTGGAGAAGACTTAGAAGTGTGTGAGCAGTTGGTCGGTTGATTTGAAAAATTTGATTATAAAATGGAGAATGTTAAATAAGACACATGACACGCGTAAATTGTGCATGACTGGTAAAATATTAGGGCAGTTATTCATAGAGTTAGGAAGGGAGTGGGGAGGTTATGCTGCGGATGATGAAAATTATTCACATGAAACTTTCAGTAAAAATCATATTACATTAAACGAGCAATCCTTGTATATATATANAACTTAAAAACTTTGCTACTGTTCAATTTAAACTGTCTGCGAGTTGGTTCCTTTTTCTCACTACATATAACACGGTTTCGACCGGCACGAGCCCCCAAATGTAAGAGTATAGCGATTATTGCTATATGGCTTTATTAAGTAAGTTTTACGTTATATGTAATGATGAAGTTAAAGTAACAATGTTAATATTAATTAAAAAATGACAAGTGGATAATGCGTTTGCGACGGGAAACTCAACTGCTGCTACGACTGTTACCGACTGATGCTTTTTGCGGATCACCCGAGCTTACTCCCGCTGACAGTTAGGGTTGCTTAAAAAGGGAGTGGAGTAGATCAGCGGGCGGGTTGCATATAACCGTCTTACATATATATCCAAAGCATTCTCGGAAAAGGCTCTAACAGATAATATTTTGGATTTTAAGGTTATCTGAATAGGCACCATCTCCGAGGAGACTCGTATAAGGTTGCCACCTATTCGAAATTAGTTACAAATTAATTAGAACAATATAATATGGGTATCAAATGCAAGGTATTTTAAAGATTCCTAATTCAAGAATATTTTTAATAGGGTTGCCACCTATTTTGAATCGCATATTTATTTAATTTTTTGTTTTGAAAAAAAAAGTGTAATGGTACTATTCATAAGTACCAAGAGAAGGTTCTTAAGCAATGCTTTTCCTGTATACAGAATGTTATCCCTTAGGATAGTAGTGTAAGGTTGCCACTTATTTCCAATTCTACACAAATTATCTAAAACATCGCAATATGAATATCAAATGAAAGGTGATGTTGAGGACTTTGGTAGGAAAATATTTTCCATCAGGGTTGTCACGCTTCTATGTAATAAAAATTTTTATTTTGTTAATTTCAATCAGCATTTTTTTTATGTATACATAGTACATATGCGCTCAAGATATATACCATTCATTCCAGCGTTTTTCGGAATAGGGTTGCCACCTAAATCTTGGAGAAAGGAATTTATTTAGTAGATAGCGAAATCCATTTTTTTATTTCAAAAATATTTTTCACTACATAATTTGAGGATACTCCGGACATCGGTCATCGGTTTCCATTCTGATTTGTATATGAGCTTGCGCAAGTCTAGAAAAGGCAGGGTTTTGCTCAAGTCGAAATCCTATAAGAACGAGTATGCAAGCAGTGAACTTGTTACTTATGTTCAAAATATACGTAGTTTAGTAGCAGGTCTTCGTTGATCCACTTATCGTTAAGGAATCTCACGAGGTATCTTGACTGAGTGCTATTAAGTTCAGATATTCCGAGTAATTTGATACTAGGAAGCGAAGCGTGGGCCCACAAAGAGCTTCACAGCTTATACAATATTAATGAAAATTTAATTTGTGGCCGGTACAAAATATTTGATTAGGCATGGTACCTAATCACCTTTCCATTTTCATAGAGCACAGAAAAAAGGCTTCACAGAGAAGGCTTTCGAAAGTAACTCTATATAAAGTATTATGGGTAATACTATAACGAAACCTTCAAAACTTAGAATTTGAAACTTTTAAGAAAAAATTTTTTTGCAGAATTTTAGCAAATTTTTTCTAGAAAGGGTTATTATAGAGGGAAATATATTTAGAATCAATAAAAACGTTCGTATCCATTGCAAAAAAATCTGTGCACGTAAGCTGTAGGCATAATAAGAATGTTAATCCCAGCATCCCGGCCTTTTTAAGGTCCTATTCGGGATTTGCAATTTGCAATGCTGGCAATAATAGAAACTCCCTTTCATGACCAGTATTGTAATTTTTTATAAATGTCTATCTCATTATACATATAACACCACGCGATAGTAAATTTTAAACATAAATATCAATAAATTCGCGAAACCATTTTCCAAATATAGTAAAATTGCGTCTTTAGTTTTTCACCCTGACGTCAGTAATTCAAAAATGATTTAAAAAATTCATAGAAATGTGCTTAGAGAAGAAGTATGGGAATAGAATTAATGAGGAAATCCTATAGAATTTAAACAGATTCAAGTTTCTGGTGTAGAAGGGCTGGTAAATATTGAAAATGTCATTTTAAAATTTCGCAATATTTGTTTTTGAAAAAATTATATGTTAAGGGCTTATATAAAATCGATAACAGCCCCGAATTTCGTTCTTCTAATTTTAGAAGCTTAAAAAATTAATCATATTCTTGAAATTGCAAAGTCCTTTAAAATGAATCCTGACGTCAGAGAGAAAAAATAAAAACGCCCTAAAAGGAATAGCCAATATACTTCTAACTCAGCTTTTATTTCTACTCTTAGTCAGCAATCGCCGTGGCACATTTCTAATCTAAGGATGAAATAAGGAAAAATCAAAAGACAAGAGCATTGTAGAGAGCTGAAAGAGAAGATGGCGAGATCAGATTTTTATCTAAAGGCAGCTCCTACCAAATTCTAGTTGAAGTTCATTCCTAAATCATAAAAAATCAGTATGAGTTCAGTTTTAAGAAATGAACGTATTTGACTTGCTAACTCTTAGAATCTGAGCTCAATTATTACAGATTCGTTGTCACTTTGTGCAAAAAAAAGGTTTGCGAAACATGCCAAAGCAAAAAGCTTGACTCTCTACCTACACATACTTATTTATGTAGGTATGAATAAGTAAATCTCCTTAATGTGCGCTAACACACTCCCAGTCAAAGGAGACAGTGAAAAATGATGCACGGTGTCAGTGTCAATTGCTGAGAAAGAGCAGCAAACAGGTGAGAATGACTAATAGTCTGAGGGATAATGGCAAAAGGTGTGGCCACATTTGAAGTAATTGTGACGATATGACGACATAGTTGTCGCAACCTTCGAAATCACTGCATAGTAAAAATAATCTTGGTTTTGCTTAAAATAGAAAAAAAAGGGCTAAGGAGGATGATTTATTTAAAATACCTTGAAAAACTTATCAGAATCGGCGAGGACAAAGAAAAGGCAGACAAGTTAACAAAAACTGTTAGTTGTAAGCACATTAGCACACAGTAAGGGATAACAAGGAAATGAGTGTCCAATTTAAATGTGCTGATGTAACTATGTATAGTATATACACTGGATATGTTTCAGCATACATATTATGTGCTCACAAAAAATTTAAAAAATATAATTTTTTTCATTTATGGCCGTTTTCTCAATTAGGTTCTAAAATTTTTAAGCCCTTTACTTAAACATAAATTTTGTTCTGAAAAAAATGTGTTTGCAGGATAGATATATTTTAAAAGCTACTTGAGAAAACGGCCCTTAGTATTTATTTTGAGTCGGTTTGTGAATAGCCCCCAAAAGTGAATGCATAAATTACCGTAAATTTACGTCTACTTGGCTCCTATTTAAATAAAATGTCTGTCCGTTGGCTATTTGCTCACTTAGGAGCAAACACTATATAAATGGGCGTGGGATTGCTTCCAACTATCATGCGCTGACAAAATATGTATTTTATACTTAAAAACACGGCATATTAATTAATCAAATCCATCGGTGGTATGTCATCGAGCTAGCTGACGAGTGGCATATTCAACGCCACCAGGCTTTTGCAACTTGTTGCTGCTGATTTAAATTCAGGTTGTTTATTGTGGCACAGCGTTACAGAAATACCGCTTTTAGCGGACGGATATTTTGCTGCTAACGTCCACCTAGATTGTGGTGTTAAAAATTTAATAGACTTTGACTTTTTTCCGAAACCGGGTTTTAAGTTATTCGAAAAAAGTAATTGGAAAAAATCGGTTCTTTATGTTTAAATTCCGTATATTTTCTTCTAATTTTCCGCGTTTGGGTAAAGGTCAGAAATGAAAGTCAAAAATGGAATAAATCTATTAAAATTAGTTTCATTTAATAGACAATTATAAAAAAAATAAAAAATATTCAGACGAATTGATAATCTCATTTGTCTTCTTCTTCTTATTTGGCAAACCGTTTGTCGGTTTTGTGCCGAGACCAAAAAGCAATTGCCTATATTCTGTGCGAAATTTGCCCGATTGCTCATCCCGATCTTTTCACAGGAGCGTCGTCATCCGTGCGTACAACATGTCCAAGCCAACGAAATCACTGTATTTTTATGCGCTTAACTATGTCCATTTCGTTGAAAAGCTCATACAGATCTTGCATAGAATAGTTCTCTCGAAAGCATCCAACGCCTTCTCATCTTTGTTCGACATCGTCCACGTTTCTACACTATATAGAAGAACGGGCATTACAAGAGACTTGTAGAGCGTAATTTTTATTTGTCAACGGAGGGCTCTGCCTTTTACCGAACCCATAGTAGCACCTGTTGGTAAGAGTTATTCTTCGCTTGATCTTCAGGTTGACGCGTACCAAGTGTGGTTTAGATATCTCAATTTCTACTCGATTTATCGTGTGCATGAACGGTCTCTTTTCATTCTGTGCATTGTGGTACAGATATATATGTCTATATCTATCTCGATTCCTTTAGGCTATTACAAACACCCTCTACTTGAGCAAAGTTAATATATCGTTATACCTTTATAATATAATTTTCAAAATGATCGATACTCTGCACTCCAAAGTACTCAGTACTCACAAAATAACTCGAAGTTACTCAGAACTTAAAAAACTCGAAAGTACGCAGTACTCAAAAATGCTCTGTTCTGATCATCACTCTGATACATGTACTCAGGATCGATTCAAAGTACTGAGTATTAAGTGTCGAATAGATATTTATAAGAACTGAGTTATATTTATATTTACCGGTGTTCAGAAATGATTGTACTAAATTTCAAGTTTCAATAGTTTTCCAAGTACAATGCTTGTACGCAGTACAGTTTGCCATTTATTTGACGTAGTTTGGGATCAATCAAATAATTTGAATAAAGTCCTGCCAACTGGTGAGATTTCTACACTAACCATTGAAATTTTACCAACATGTGTATATTTAAAGAAAGTACTCTGTACCCTCAAAAATACCCGCTTTTTTTAAAAGTATCTATACCAAAGAACTCGATGCTCAAAGGTACTCGATACTTCCCAACACTAGAAGATACATGTGCAAATGAGTTAGGCGTAGGTGGCGCCAGCCACACGGCAACATTTGATTGGTGAAAGGTATTGCAAAACGAATAATAAATTTAGCTTTTTTTCAAGCTTATACTTTAGGTACTTGCATAAATATTGATGCCCATATGTGCAACTCATGTTATCCTTTTTTCTTTACAGATTTGCAATAACAACAGTGTTTAATATTGTTAAGCTAGTTGATTGAAGTAACCGCGTTTTTTGCCAACTGATTGACGCTCTAACCAACTGTCAATCATCTGTCTCATCAGCGATTCGTCTTACCAAGCTTATGCTTGTATTGTCGCTGCGTATGCGCACGTGCAATCGCCAATATTCCGTGCGATCTGAAATGCTCCTCTGCGTTCAATGTTTACTAACTCCATAAGGCAATCGATCCATAGTAAATATGCAGTTAGACCCGCAGCATTTTTGCTGTCTTTATCACCCTTTTTCTTTGCCTTGAAGGGTGTCAAATGTCATTATTCCGTGTTTATCCATTGATTAGCGTTTGAAATCGATACGCGTCACTTTCCTCCCTCAGTTAATGCCGTTTTATGCGGCCCCAGCTGTGATCTCTACTGATCGTATTGATCTTTGTGTTCATTAAATATATGTATGTAGGTATATGTATGCTATGGGCACATGCTTGCTTCGCAATGATTGATGGGCGACATTGGCGTTTGGTAATTTGTTACGTGTCAGAATGACTTGACTCAAGCTAATATGGAGTTGCGGTTGGTGATGTTTATTCAAGCGCAGTATTTTAATTCCTGCTTAACTGGTTTATAAGTACGGTTTAGTTACTTAGTTGGCGCGCTTGGATAAACTCATTTAAACTGAGCTAAATTTAATTAGGTAGTAATACTTATATATAAGTATGTCCTCGTTTGTAATTATCGTTCAAGGCTGAAGGCTAGCTGGCTGGCTGGCAAAACTACAGAAACAGCTGTCATTAGATGCAGAAATGATGATGCTGTCGATTGACTTACCGGAGCCACTTACTCCAACGGCCAGCAGCAACATCCAGCCCGATCCTTAAACAGGTGCTAGATGTAGTTCAACAAAATGTCAGGTTCATTACATCCCGAAGAAGTGTTATGAGGCCGCCATTGCTTGGTAGCTCAAACGTTGATACTTCTAGCCGCGAAAGCCACATGCGAGAAAGCAGCCCGACCGGGTTGCAATAGGAAGAGGAAGGAGACTTCTCTCGGCCCTACAGACCACAAGTAATGACACCGCTCCTTAAGGACCTGCGCTGAGATGCAATTCACGATTATTTCGTCCAGTTGTGCAAACACAAACTGAGTGCCCTTCTTTTGTGAATTCAATACAGCTTGCATGTGGAAGAGAGGGGGTGAGAAGACTATGGAATTACTTATGTGTCTGTACCGTCAAATCGTTTCAAGTTTCGTTCCTTGCTTGTGGCATTTTTCTTTTGACAATTCTTCTCATTGAATTTAACAAAATTGAAGGATGTCTTCCTTATCTCAAGTAAGACAGTATGTGTCTGAATAGCCATATATACATGTACACTACCAGTATTCCATCTCTGTGAACAAAACGCTTATTATGATCGGTTGGATACCGAGCCAGCCACCTGATATCATTTCTTGTGAATTAATGTCATTTCTACCCAAGTATAACCAAAGATCGTGCTTGTATAAACACCTTACCTCTCCCCAGTCTCAAAAAAATACCGACTAGATCTATCTACAGGGTGGTTCCGATCCCACGAGAACAGATCATGATCCTTCTCTCGCTAAATCGTCGACTACCCCCCTGTTCTCCAATACTGAACATCTTATTAGAGAGAAGCTTGGTGACCGTGTGGACAGGTAGTTTTAAAGTAAAAGGAAATAAGTAAAATTCCGGTTGATATAAAGCCAATGAAAAGCCTCCAGAACAAAATTAAATCACATGTACATACTACATATACATATTTGTCTGAAAAATAGCGCATTAAGTGATGGCTTGTTTGTAAATTGATTTGCAGCAAGTTTTGCCAAAAGCACCTCTCAGGTGGCATAACGCGTTGCCTATATACGTATGAATGCATTTTGAAAATAAATCAACAATATCAATATCTGAGCATTTGTTTGGCAATGTTCTATTTAGTTTCACCTTTGCCTTCAGCCTCTCAAACTGTTTGTAAATTATCAACAAATGTGCGTAAGTAAATATCTCTTTGTCTGCCTCTATGATGTAATTTGCGTTTTTTTTTTTTAATTATTGGCCAACACAACGCACTTTTGTCATGTTTCCACTGAAATTCATGTTTATGGCATTTGCTTATGTCGTCGCTGTGCATATCGTATTGCACATTTTGCTAAAACCAAACATGTTGCGTATTAATTTGTGTCATCAGTTTGTGAAAAGCAAATGCGTAAAACGGTAAAGAGTATGAATTTCAATGAGCAACACATTTGCATACATCCTACATTCACATACTAACTATAGTATGCACATGCCAATTTTAGAAAACAATTGTGTGCCTTTTGACATTTACATTCACTGCAACAAGACCACTAATAAGTAGGCGGAGTTGCGCCCGCCTATCAGTTGGCCTAGACAACCTGTCAGAGAGTTAATGCATAAGGACGAACATATATTAATATCGTCTCTTAAAGTACAAAACCGCGCATCGTCACTCTGCAAAATCGCGTAACTGACATTTGCTGCCAAAAAATTGGATTTGCTCAACTTTCTTCAAAGTTGTACTAATTCAATATTTACCTTATCTTGTCAATTTAACTGAATTAAGTTTTACAAATAGGTGGCAACCCGCCTCAAAAGTATTTTCGACATTAAAATTTCTTAAACCGCTTTAGTTTTACACCAGAATTGAAATATTTAAATTATTTTATTAATTTAAATGAATAAAATTTTTCAAACATGGGACAACCTGCCTAAAATAATCCCGGCAGCAAACTTTCCCAAACCTCTTTACTTTGATACCCATATTGCAATATTTAATTTATCTTTTTAATTAAAATAAATAAACAATTTCAAACAGGTGGCAATGTTCTGCAAAAAAAATTTCCGGCTGTGCGCCTTTTGAAACCTCTTTATTTTGACAGCGATATTGCAATATTTAATGTATCTTATCAATTGAGCAAAACTGTAATTTTCAAACGGGTGGCAGCTCTCTAATTATTTTTTCTATATTTTAAGTTGGACCTCAATCAATACATCCGTGAAAACTGCTTTATATTTATATTTCTATACAGACAGACAGACAGCCAAAATTTCGATTGAAGCTAACATCACTCCCTACAGGGTATGTATGCAAGTATACGCTGTTTTTGTTGTAAGTATGTAAACGTACTCATATCGGAAATGTTCGTGTGAAATGTATTAAAGATAAACTCATTCGATATAATAGACAACAAAATGTTAGACTAGGCATGTTATTGACGTTAAATCATTATTTTCACTACAAAAAAAATAATAATTAAATTACTGTAAAATACGTAGACATGCCAAATGTGTGCACACACGAGGGTAAACAATGCATTCTTTTTGGTGGGTGAGATGAAGGTTAAGTTAACATGCAATCAAGTCTATACATGTCTAAATATGGATTCTCCCGTGGCGCTACTTTATTAATAAGTAGATGCGTGACAGCAAATGTACGCATCTATGAATGTACATATCATCACCTGAAATGCAAAAAGACATAACAAACATCGTCGCTGAAATACAAAAAGTCGTAACTAGTAAAAAATTTCAAATTCAGTTTTTGATTGTTATGATGGATTTCATCGAATTACAAGCTCCCACGTCATTTTATGAAAAGAATAAAAAATATTAGTCACGACTTTTTCCATTTTCACTTACGATGTTGTTACGTCTTTTTGCATTTCAGGTGACGATATGTACATATATATGTAGATATATGTTTATTACCCTATGTACCAACATATTTATGACTGCCTGTTAGTCTAAGGACTACATACTCGAATGCAGGTAAATGTATGCATTATGGTTATGGATTTGTGGTCTGCGTTGACACGTCTATTGTACGCCGTTAAATACTCGTTCAAAGGTCATTCAATTTGCATTTTGACAATATAATAGGGGTATTCTCTGAGTCTTGCACGAATTGCACAGTTTGCAAGGCTGTCCAATATGAAAACCGATTTTTACCGTGCAATCCGTGCAATCTGTGCCCCGTGCAAGGGCTTTGCAAGACTCAGAGAATACCCGTAATGTAAAAGCCTTTTCTAATGCAATATACACGCGAACTTACATGTGCCAAGCTGTTGCAAATATGATGGTTAAATAGCTGTCAAATCAGATATTCATATTTACAAGGATAAATACTAAATTTCCTATAATATATTATGCTCGTATCTACATAAGTATATTTGTTTTTGATATATTCAAATCTTTTGCGTTCCATAAATGGGACCACTGTTTTTTTTATAAAAAGTTACTACACTTTTTACAAAAGTTACTACTTTTTTTCAAAAAGTTACTACTTTTTACAAAAAGTAGTGGTTTTTTTCGGCGAAACTCAGGATAAGGCAGAAAACAATTATTTAGGGACCAACTATTAATATGTTACCAACTACAAGACAATCTGCCTTATCCTGAGTTTCGCCCGAATAAAACATACCCGAAAATTTTTCATCCGCCCATAGTAAAACCATGGAAACCAAAAGTGAAAAGCCGGGGAAAATAGAACTCACAGTAAGGCTGAATAGGAATATTAGGGTAAGCCAAAAATATGCCGATGCATTAATAAGCTTCCTTCTTTTTTTGAAGTCAGTTAAAAACTAAGTGCTAGATAATGTACATATAAAGGGTTAACAAAGACCCAAACTCGTTGTAGACACATCGACATATAAAACCAAAATCTTTTTTATTATACATTATACATTATTAAAACTTGGCATGTTTTGTTTCACGTGCATTGGTTGCTAACTTTATTGCCACATATTTACACTGTACATTTGTATATGCAATTGTGTTTGCATGTGAGTAAAATCAGATACTAAGTTGCTTTCATATTTCAATATAATATGACCACTGCCACCGCAGAAGAAATCCGTAAACTTTTACATCTTAACCACATATAGAATTTATGTTTCTTCACCGTCACCTACTTACTGCAAAAGCTATAAAACTCTTATCATTCCCACCACTCCTTGCCTGCGCTCTTATATACTGCCATGCACTTGACTAGGGACACCTTTTGATACTCAGTATTAACAGTTTTCCTTTTGTTTATAAAATACTCATTAAGTTTACAGTGATGCAATTAGTTTTAATTTTTTTTTTTGTAATATTCACAATGCTTTTTCAGTTAAAATTTTTTGCAACTTTTTAAATATTGTTCATTCTTAAACCAAAACCGTATATGCCAAAGTTTCAACCTTTATACAAATTTCAAAAGAATAAAATAGTTTCATCATAATTCGCGTTGATTTTTAACATTTTTTTTTGATGCTGGCGGCTTTTTTTCTAATAATTTATAATAGTTTATAGAATTTTTCTAAATTTTCCAGAGACCGTAACAGTTATAACTTTTATTAAAGAAATCGCTCTTTAACAATTATTTTTTGGCTTTTATTTAATTACTCTTTAAATATCCGTTATCGCCGACCTTTATTTTATAAATCGAAAATAACAAATATTTTTCATTTTTATCTAAATTATCTGCAAATAACAGTTTTTTGGTTGATTTTTAAATTATATGTCTTAGATAACAGTTATAATAAAAATCACTCACTGACCTTTATAAGTATGATTTAAAAAATAAAAGTCGGTGACTGATTTATTTTGATGACTTTTAAAAGTAAAAGTCACTGACTGACTTCAGTAACTGTTATCTTAGACATATAATGTAAATATCAAAAATAATTGTTATTTTGGATTTATAATATAAAAATAAAAATAAAAAATTTTTTTTTTTAATTTTGCATAAAAATTTCAAATAAAAATTTATTTTCAAATTTGAGTCTCGGGGAAAGAGAAATCAATTAGTATTTATCACTTTCCTTTCCTTTCCTTTCCTTCATAGTGAATTTTTCCATTGGAGTTTGCATCAATAACTGTTATGTTCAGTCCCTGAAATTTTCTGTAAAACAGGAAACCTGAGTTTGTATGGTTTTGGTTAAAGCACATCGGCTGTTGAGTGGAAGATGGACCTTTCTCGGCAGTCAGTTCGAAAATGCCCTTTTCTCAGAAAACTTTTCAAGAGGCCCTATTTCAGAACTTGTTTCAAAAACGCCCCATATCAATTAATAATAAATGGAAAATATGTTGAGATATGGTATTTTAGAGTCGGCAGCTGAGATAGGGCATTTTTGAACCGAATTATGAAATAGGGCGTTCCTGAAAAGTTTTCTGAGATAGAGCATTTCCTGGCTGAAGAAATAGGTTGATCTTCCACTCAGCACGTTGTGAATAACAAAAAAAATATAACCTGTGAACACTTTTTTGAGTCATTGTGTATCTCTCACGATTTAATTAGGTAAATGCGCGCGGTGGCTAACATCAACAGGATAATCAATGTTGCACGTAGGCTCACAATTGCTGGCGTACTTATTTACAAGGCGGTGTATGAATTAAAATGCGTGCTTTGCTATGCGTGCGCCGCCGGATCAGAGCAGTTGTTGAAATACTCACATATGCGGTATTATTTTGGCTTGCCCCAAATTGTGGCAAATGCACGTGCATGCGTGTTTGTGTGGCACGTCGCTTAAATCCTTCGATAATTATTTATCCGCAAACCATGTTCAGAAAACAGTGTTGGGGCGGCACGTACTCACTTGCAACAGCGTCACATTATAAGTATGTTCGCCAACGCTGACAGACAAACGACGACTACGGGTAGGATTCCAAGTAAGTTTGTATGTATCCACAAATTCAGGTGTAGTTTGTGCTACCGTGTTGATAGTCGCGAAGCTGGCGCTTAAGCTTTTGCTCTTGTTGTTGATATAGGAATAACAGTATGCTACTAAAAGCCACACGTACACGCACGCTGTCTCATGACTTACTGCCGTCCCTAAATTAGAGCGCTTAGCCTCAGTATATCCAGTAAAAAAACTGTGGTGAAGTCCTTTATGGGGATAAAGTTTCCAGAGGTGAAATTTTAGGTAGCACACAATTTCTTACACGCATGGTTGCTTTTCAGCACTCATGAAAGAAACTTAAGAAATATTTGAAAAAAAAGTTCATATAGTACATTAATTTTGAAAGAAATACCATATAATGTATGTACTCTGGTTAATAATATCAAAAAATGTATTAGAACCACCGTTTAATGTTATATTTGATACAAATTAATATTGCTGCCCCGAACGCTCTGCGCCTTGCCACTGAATAATA